>NW_026068088.1:2070030-2129159 GCF_014885135.2 Alexandromys fortis
AAAAAAAAAAAAAAAAAAAAAAAAAAAAAAAAAAAAAGGCCTACTATGTTCTCAAGTTATAACAAAAATATAGTTCAGAAAAAAAAAAACTAACATAGAAGAGTTAATATTCTTTGTGAAATCCAGTTTTCTCCCCCATATTTAAACTTTTTGCACATGGGTGGTTTGCCTGAAAGTATGTCTGTGAACCATATATATGCAGTGTCTGAGTCAGAGGCCAGACAAAGGTATCGGATTTGGATCTCCTATGAGACAGAAAGTTATAAGCCACATGTGGGTTCTGGGAATTGAACCCCCATTCTCAGGAAGAGCAGCCAGCGCCCTTAACCACCAAGCCATCTCTGTAGCCCTGATTATTCCAATGTTTAATGTGTGTGTGTGTGGGGGGGGTGTTAGAAACTATGTTATTAATTCAAAGTCTTTTTCATTTTTATTAATACATCTAACAGTTCATTCCATATAACAAAACCTACACTTGCTGGGAATAGTGGCACAGGCCTTTAACTTAAGCAGAAGCAGGAGGATCTTTGTGAGCTCAAGGCCAACCTGTTCCCTATACCAAGTTCTAGAAAAGCCAGAGCTACGGAGAAAGACCCTGTCTCAAAACAAACAAAAGCAAAACAAACTTTAGGCTTTATTTCAAACAATGCAAGCAAATTTGTATTTTTCTCTAGCCTCTAACCTAGCTTTTGGCTCTGTCTTAAACCGGGACTAGATTTGAGATTGCATGAGCCAGCAAAATAATCCCTTAAATGTTCATCTTGTCATGAAGGCTAAAACTTGCTAAAGCTGAGTGACAGTGAGCTGGAGCTGGGGCTTTTTGGCAAGCACCTAGCATATAGCTTTTCTAATCTGCCCTCTAACGGATGACCTACATGCCCTGACAATTTCCTGGGCAAAAGCAAAGAGGCATAAGTTCAAGAGTCTGAAGAGAAGGCTGAGTATACAGATGGCTTAGTAGGTAAAGGTGCTTGCAGCCAAGCCTGATGACCTGAATTCGTTCCCAGGGCATGTATGGCAGAAGACACTTCTGTAAGGTGTCTGACTTCACACAGATGCTGTGTCATGAGCACCACCCCAAGACACTAACTGGATAAATGTAATTAAAATTAAATGAGAAGGCTATTTATCCCCGTGATTCTGTAGGAAGGCAGTGGGTCGTGCTTGTACCAAGGTACCTAGAAGAGCAAGACAGGACACATGGAGTCCAAATGGGTCTCCCCAGCGGGTGTGCACAGGAAGTGACTATCTCTAAATAATGGAACGGGAATGCTTTCTACTTTGTTCTCCCGATATTTAGCATGTGTAATGTTGAATATCAGCAAGAGCAGTGGCTTTCAAAGGCTGCCACGGAAAAGGCCCAGGCAGAGAAGGACCGTGAACACATATACAGTGTGATGGAAGAGCTGGGACTCGGGAGCTGGACTCGGGAGGCAGATTGAACCTGGAGCTCTCCAGGCACTAAAGCTGGGCCTGCAGGACGGTAGGAACTAGAAACAAATTGTCAAAATAGTGAATTGTTTAACAGCTTAACTAAAACCAATGGAGATCCCACTAGCCACAAAAACAAACAAAAATGAAAACCAAACCAAATAAACAAATAAAAGCAACAAAACCCAAACCATTTTAACTTGTGTGGTATCTGGAATGGGAATGTCTTCCTATAGTCTAGGGCATAGCTTACACTCAGGAAACCATTTATAAAGGAAAATATGCTTCAATATGGGTATGACAGTTTCCACTCATCTCAAAAGGAGCAAGTTTGGTTAAAAAAATAAACAGACATCAAGTTGGGAGGGAAGTGTAGAATTTGGCAGGAAAGGGCTCCTTTCCACAGCCAAGGTCACAGGAGTGAGCAGCCACCTGCTGGAGTGTTTACTAATTAGTCTCATTCTAAGGGGACTCAGGGCTCACCAGCTAAAGGATGAGGTATTTCAGGCCTTGTGAATCTGGGGATAAAGCTCCTAGCGACTTTGAGAAAGGCAGATTCTGATTAGGTTGGTCTGGAGTGGGGCCCTGAAATGCATTTCTAACATGCTTCTGGGTTGATTGACAGCCAGTTTGCTACTCTGCAAATAGGGTAAACAGCTTTCTCAAGTTTTCAATGAAAGTTTGCATGGACGTTCTTAGTTCTAGGTTTCAGAGTTCTGCATCCAGGCCACACTTTGAAAGAGAAGGCAGGCTTGTGCACTGCTT
Organism: Alexandromys fortis; assembly: GCF_014885135.2. Classification (NCBI taxonomy): domain Eukaryota; kingdom Metazoa; phylum Chordata; class Mammalia; order Rodentia; family Cricetidae; genus Alexandromys; species Alexandromys fortis. The sequence goes on from NW_026068088.1 coordinate 2,072,227, forward strand.
ATGTTGAGTTTCACAACCGCTCACACTGGAGTCCATGGACCAATCCTCTTGACATGATTTTTTTCTTTAGTTAGTGATCCTGAGAGCTGGGATCTAGTACAGTGGCAAAGCACTTGCCTAGTATATGTGAGGCCCTGAGCTTCATCCCCAACCATAATAGTAAGATAAATAAACAGAATTTATAAATAAAAAAAGAAAAGAAAAAGAAGGAAGGAAGGAGGGAAGGGCATGGGTAGCTGAATTAGATCAAAACACAGATGTATGTGTGAACTCCTTGGATAGTGATGATAATGAAAGACAAGAGAAGCGGGGCCTGCTAAGAAGCATCAACAAGACAATCAGTTGCCCAAGCCCAGGAAAGAACTTTCCAGAGTGACTCACCAAGGTAGTATTTTGGGTCTGTGAGAATCTAGGAACCAATGACAAAGGAGGCAAGGTATGTGCCTGTGCACACACACGTGCACACACACACACACACACACACACAATTTCTGGTGCACTCCATTTCTCAGAAGAGGGCGCTGTCACGTGGGTTAAGGAGGAGGACTAAGGCTTTCCTGCTGAGGTACCTCTGGGGTGCCTTGTGCTCTCTCACTCAGCTAGAGNTCACGTGGGTTAAGAAGGACTAAGTCTTTCCTGCTGAGGTACCTCTGGGGTGCCTTGTGCTCTCTCACTCAGCTAGAGGGGCAGGAGGACTCTATGAGCAGGAAGCAGATGCATTCTGTCTCCCTGGAAAAGATGTGCTGCTCGAACCCAGGTCCTTTTCATTTGTGACTTCAGACCAGAGCCAGAAGACCCAGGAGGTTTCTTGCTGATGGAAAATGTGTGACATTTACTCCCTCACTCTGAGGAGGATGCCTACAAGGGAGAGAGTTTCACTTCTGGCCACATGCTGGCCAGTCAGGGTCCTTAGCAGGAGACTGAACACTGCTTCCACCTGAGTGGAACACTGAGATGGGTTTGTCCCCATGGGGCATGTGACATCACCTAGGGACACTCTTGGAGAGACTGCTGCTGGCATCTAGAGGGTAGATGTTGTGATCCAGCTGCCCTCACTCCCCCTGACTGACAGCCAAACTTTCAGCGGAACTTCCTTGTGGTTTGTAATTGACAAGGATGTTTGTGTTCTTTCTGGCTGGTGGGGCACCACAGAAGGAGTAGAGGTATAAAAGGTTGCTGGGCAAAATAAAGGTTGTTGTTCTTCCACCTGAAAAGAAACCTCTGTGTCTCAATCCCGGCACCCCCGCCAGTCTCTGCTAGTCTGGGCTATCCAGGCTGCCCTGGCCGCAGCAAGTGGAGGTTCCACCAAGATCTGGAAAGTGGGGACACGTGAACAGGGTCGCTCCAGCTGCCGGCTAAATCGAGGAGCGTATTGGGGAAGGTAAAGTGTTTTTATTTTTCATCCCCAGAGATAACTCTGAGGGACATCCTCCAAAATATAAGCAAGTATAAAGAGGCAGGAGGGTGAATTGAAAGGCCTCAAAAAGTAACTGAAACTCTTAAAGCAACAAGGCACAGAAGTAACAAGGAAGACAGCCAAAGATTTGTGCAGGAGGGGGTTTAAATGTTCCAGAGTGGGAACAAGCCAAGTCAGATTAAAAGGAGTATGTGTTTTTTCATCCCCAGAGATGCTCTGAAGGGCACCCTCTAGCAGACTGGCCAGTAGGGAAGCAATAATGAGGAGGCAGGAAGGTGAATTGAGGGCCTCAAAAGATACAATGTGTAGATATATATGTTATTGTGTTGATAGTGTTGTATTTTGTGTTATGGACTGGAGAAAGACATTTGATTCTGGGAACTGCTAAGAAAGGCATTTTGACTTTAAAGTACAGGCCTAAGAATTTGATACTTTGGAAAAGAGGTTCTGCTTTTGTCTCCACAGAGGATGAGAACCTGTGGATTCATTGCAGATTTATGCGGTTTGAATTAATGAGACTCCCTGAAATGTTGATGTAAAATATCCCCCAATAATGCAGCGCCCCCGCTCAGCAGGAAGTAGCCAAACAGGTTGACAATGCCCTAATTTCCTAAAAGATTGAAACCTCCGCGTCTCAATCCCGGCACACACCACCAGTCTCGGCTCTCCAGGCTGCGCTGGCTGCAGCAGTAGAGTCCAGGAATGTTGTAAACATCCTTCCATATACAGGGCAGTTCACAAAATATTCCAGTCCAAAGTGTCAACGGTATTAACTAAGGCAGCAAAACCCTGGCTTAGAGGAACTGTATACATAACTTAGAAATTCTGAAAAAGTTGGTTCCAGCTGAGGTTTAAGAGGTAGGAGAGGAAGACACCCCTTCCTGGTTGTGAGGGAAACCTGAGGTGACCAGCGTATGAAGAGGAAGAAGTTTATGAACAGCCTGCTGATGTGTGAGAGGATGGGATAACTTACCTTGAAGGAAGCAAAAGAGCTGAAGATGAAGAGGATCGGGAGGATCTCTGAAGATCTCCCAAGAGGTCTCACCTCTGGGGGCAGTTTCAAGATAGGGTTTCTCTGTGTAGCTCTCGTTGTCCTGGAACTCACTCTGTAGACCAAGCTGGCCTCGAACTCAGAGCTCTGCCTGCCTCTGCCTCCTGAATGCTGGGACTAATCGCATGCACCATAACCTCCTAGATGAGGCCTGAGGCCTCACCTCTTAAAGTTTCTACTGCTTCTTGTGAGTGCATGGATGGGCTTTGGAGGATGTTTAAGACCCAAACTAAAGCTGCTGCATCACAATACTATCCTGCCTAGAGCTGATTCTTAGGAGGGTTTTGTAGGATGTAATTATTATCATTGTGCTGAGCTTAAAAACAAGCTAAAACAACGCACGTTATTGTTTCCCACATTCCTAGAGCTGGGGATGCAGCTAAACGTGGCTGCTTCAGCAGCGCACAGGTCCATCCGTCCCTAGGTAACACACAGACAGGTCCACCCGTCCCTAGGTAACACACAGACAGGTCCACCCGTCACTAGGTAACACACAGAAAGGTTCCCAGCAGTCATTGTTCTGAGTACCTGCCAACATGAAAACACATAGAGAATGGAGAATGTTTCTAAATCTGGTCAGAAGATTTTAAACAGAGCTCAAACGCACTCTGCTTTCCCCATCAGAGACCAGTGAGAAACTCAGGCTGCATACGACCCTGCCAGCACTCACGAGATTGTCTCCGGGATTTCTTCCTCCTTTTTGAAGCGTCCTGACCACAACAGTATCTTCCTCTCGAAGTCCGTGGGTTTGTGCAGGGGCACTCTGTGTCTGTAAGATTCTGTGGAAAAAAACAGGTAAGAATCTTGCATGAGATTTTAATGTTCAAATCAAGCAACAGATAAAAATACTGTTTGTGTCCTGTAGCCATTCAGTGAACGGAAACACCATGAGGCTTCAGGTAGATCCAGAGCTTCATGTGACGTGAGGAGGACTGCACAGATGCCTGTTTTCAAGTGACATTCCACAACGCCATGAGGACTAGGGCAAAATATAAGGCCTAGCCGCCATAAAGTGGAAAGACTACCACGAGAAACACTAGGGTGAAGAGGATGCGCTGATAATGGACAAAAGCCCATCTCCAGTAGAGTAAGAAACAGGTTGTATGGTTAGATTACATTGACAGACACGGAACATCAAGCTGGGGAATTCACTGCATTGGGGATATACTTTTTATTCTTGTTTACATACAAGCCTGGCTGGCCTGGAATTCACCATACAGATAAACCGAGATGGTCTGGCGCTCACAGAGACCTACTTGCCTGTCTCCCTAGGGCACGTACTAAAGACCTGCACAAGCAGAGCTGGCCCCGGGAGATGCACTTTGAAGCCAGGAAGGCTCTGCTCATCTCTGTCTTCACACTGGGTAGAAGAAAGGAAAGGGCAAAGTGCAGATCTGGCAAAAAGCCCAAGCAGAAACTCGAATAAAAAGGTGAGGGCTGGCCCTGAACCAGAGTCGGCAGCATTAAAGTCACTCGGAAGACAACAGAAAACTGGGAGATTGAATTGTGACAAAGAAGGGCTCCCGGAGAACCTCAAACCCAGAGGACTTAGGACCAGCAGCACTGCTAGCTCAATCATCATGAAGAATAGATTTGTTCAAGTCTGAATAAACAAATGTCCCTCAGTCCCCTGAGGGTCCATTGATAAGTAAGGAGTAAAGATAAACATTTGTGTGAAGGGTGAGACACTGAGGTGCTAAGGAAGAGAGTGCCAAGAGCCGGGCAAGGGAACAGGAGAAAGCAGTAGAGGAAGCAGAGATTGCTGATGAGGCAAAACAGGGCAGGTCCCAAAGACTGCCAGAGAGAGGTGCTCTTGAGAGAACTCACCGAGGATGGGAAGCAGAGACAGGGACTCACAAGGTGCTGGGATGAGACAGGACATTCACCAACTGTAAGCCAACTTCTACCCACAGCCCACTCGTCTCTCAGACATCTCTTCCACTGAGAGCTATACTTTACCTCATGCCCAACACATCTTTGCTTTCACCTCAGGAAACAACAGCAAGAGGAACAGGAAAGCCATGGGAGGGGGACACCACCGGAGTGAGAGCTGTGCAGGTACAGAAACGGGCTGGCCTTCCATCTTTCTCGGGTTATCACATGTGGCTTCATACTCCCCTCCCCCACCCCAACATGAATTTAAGCCACTTGAGAAGAGGATCTAGAAGCCAGGTGTAGGATACACACCTATGACCTCAGCCTGTGAGGGCAGCTGGGGAGCCGGTGGATTGGCTTTGAGACTCTGCTACACAGTGAGCCAGAGAATCCCAGCCTGGGATACTCAAAACACTGCCCGCAGGTCCCCCCCCCCCAAAAAAAAGAAGGGCAATTCAGAAAGAATAGGTAAGAAAAAGTAAACCATTCCTAATGCCACTACCATAGAATAGTCAGTATACTTTAATTAGGGTATATTTCCTCAGCTTTATCTTGGTGAGCATGAGCATGCATTTTATATGCAAGAACAAGGCTTATGTCTTCATACAATACAAAATCTGATCTCCACATATATGTGTGTGTGTATGTTTGTGTATGTATGTGTGTATATGTATATACATATATATATTCATAGATATGTAACATGCTACAGTACTACAGTGTTTACAAGAAACTGTCAACAGCTACATGTAACCATTCTGAGTGTGACATTCAGATGTAAATATATATGCTATACACATGTAACATCTTTACACTCCCAGTCTTTTCCATATAGAGTAATTATTGCTTAGGATAGATCCCAGACCCTGAAAGGGAAACACCAGATTGAAGGGAAAAGACACATTTTAAGCCCTTTAGGGATGGTTCCTTTCTATTCACCAAGACCTGAAGAGCCCAAGTACACCTGAGAAGAAGCTTGCAGACAAACACAGCTGGGACATTATAGCTGTGCATCACCCCTACCCCCACAGTGGCAACTTGGCCTTAGGTATGAAGTCAGTGCCAAACCCAGAATTTAGCCTCATTATATTTGATCTCAAACATAATCTCTTGATGTGGCTGGGGAGATGACTCAGTCAAGCACGAGAATATGAGTGTAATTCCCAGAACCATTTAAAACAAAACAAAACAAAATAATAAAAATAAAAAAAAAAAACAAGCCAGGAGTGATGTGCACACCTGGGGAGGCGTTGGCTGGCCAGCCAGTCTTGCCAAATCGCTGAGCCTCAAACTCAGTGAGAAACCTTGTCTTAAAACTAAAGTGGAGGCAGAGGCAGGCGGATCTCTGTGAGTTCAAGACCAGCCTGGTCTACAGAGCTAGTTCCAGGACAGGCTCCAGAGCCACAGAGAAACCGTGTCTCAAAAAAACCAAAACAAACAAACTAAAGTGGAGAATGGTTGAGGAGGACACCTGTTGAATTAATCTGGTGAATTAATCTGGTTTGTGAAATAACCAGGCTATTTAAAGATAAAGCAACTATATTTTATTTATTATAGGGGACAAACTCAAGGAAAAAGGAATGAGAAGTCCAAGCTCAGCTGTGCTGCGAGGGAACCACACAGAGAGAGGGCACCTGGACCATGGGCAGTTTTTTCTCTGGGTCCCAGAAAGCCACATCCTAACTTGGTCCCACCTCTTAAAGATAATTGGTTGACAAAGATTCCCCATCAGACACCGGATGTTAGCCTGTGGCACACGTGCACATGTGCATACACACACACACACCCCATTGTGCACTGTGAACACGACCAATGCACGCACAGCAAGGAAGGCAATGCTACAAGGCTGAGCATGATGGAGGACACACTGGCCGACCTCCTCAGGTTCTTTTGATGCCAAACAATTCTAAGGGGTGGGGATGGGGCCTGCCTATTCCATAAATGGATAAAGCCATAAAAACTTACCGGTTGGAGCTTTGGAACTTTCCTGTGGCTTGGTGCAAAATCCATTGATCCTCTTCAAGTCAGTGTGCCTGGTAGACCTTAGAGAAGAGGAAGCATTTCTTTCATATAACCTAAAGCAATGTCCTAGAAAAGAGAGATACATATTTCAGAGAGAAAATGCAATGTTTTCTCAAGAAATACTTGCAAGCAGCTGAATGTGTGGTGCAGGTCTGTAATCCTGGCACTCAGGAGGGAGAGCTGGGCAGATCAGCAGAAGTTTGAGGTCAGCCTGGGCTACACAGTTTCAGACCAGTTATACAGCAAGACACTGTCTCCCCATCCCTGTCCCCCAAGAAGAAAGGACAAGTCTGCAAGTTTTTAGTTATATACACAAAATACAAATCAACTCATAAAAGTTGGGTGTGGTAAAACAGAACTTGCAAGGTTGAAGCAGGAGAATTTCATATTCAAGGACAGTGGGGTTACATAGTGAGTTTACGGTTTGCCCGGGCTACTCTCAGAAAAACAAGCAAACCAGACAAAAATTCAGCTGTCTCAGAAAACTGAAGTTAGCTCATTTAGAAAATACAATATATGTAAAGCATACAAGCTACACGTGTGTAAGAGATGACTAAGGTATATGCTTGGTGCTATTTCAAAATATGATTGCTTTGCTGATTAAAAATAAAATTTAGCTATTTACACCCCCTTTAATCCCAGCACTTGGGAGACAGAGATAGGTGAGTTCGAAGTCAGCCTGAACTACAGAGCAAGTTCCAGGACAGCTAGGGCTGTTTGTTACATAGAGAAACCCTGCTTTGAAAAAAAAAGAAAAAAGGAGAGAGAGAGAGAGAGAGAGAGAGAGAGAGAGAGAGAGAGAGAGAGAGAGAGAGGGAGAGGAACTACAGTATAATATTTAGCAGGTCCTTTTCCCAGGTGTCCAGTCATACTTACAGTGTGGCAGTATTCCTTCTCTATCTCTTAAAGACAGGCAGTTGAAGTTCATAAAGAATCAAACTGGAGGTCTGTTTTGTTTTGTAAGCACATTTGTCTGTGCTTTGCATTACATCATAGACCTGGGTGTTTGGGGAATGGTGGCACTTGTCTGTGATCCCAATCTTGGGAGGCAGAGGCTCAAGGAGCAGAGTTTGAGGTAATTCTCTGCTACATGAGTTGAAGGCTAGATTAAGACTTTGTCTTTTTCTTAATTTGTCTTCCTACCCCACTACAGGACCCACATGTCAATTTTGTCAGTAGTGATGCTGTCACTTAGTGAGTTGACCAGAAGGTGCTCCCCACCCAGGCGACCCCTCAAAGCTCCTCACCCACCCTTCCTTTGTGAGCAGCAAAGGTAACTGTTTTCCACCTCTTATTTAATATGGATTGCAAGATGGTGGCATTCTTTCCCACATCATTGGGTTGTCCTTAGGTTCAGGATTAACAGGATCATGGGATGAATGTTTGCATGAATAAACACACACACACACTGGTCCTTACAGCCTCCCAGTTGACCTTCTATTTAAAAGCACTGTAAGAAGCACCTGCATCACGTGTAATACTTCCGTTACCTGTTAGTCCTCAACTGTTCCCATCTTTGGTTAGGAGGGACCTTTGAGGTGGCTCCTGAGTTCCTTCAAAATGTGATCAGTGGTTGTTGACAGCTTCCTCCTTCTCTGACAAGATGTTCCAGACCCACTTTGACTGTTCACACCCCTGACTTGAAATGACACATTCTTCCTAAGGGATCTGGGGAATGTTTTTAGAGACCCCACGGGGACCTTCATGTCTCCATTCTATTTCTATTGCTGGAATTAAACACCACAGCAAGTTGGGGAACAAAGGGTTAATTTGGCTTGCACTTCCACATCATAGCCATCAGTAAAGAAAACCAGGGCAGGAACTTAAACAGGGCAGAAACCTGGAGGCAGGATCTGATGCAGAGGTCCTGGAGGGGTGCTGCTTACTTGCTTGTTCCTTGCAGTTTGTTCAGCTTTCTTTCTTTCTTTCTTTCTTTCTTTCTTTCTTTCTTTCTTTCTTTCTTTCTTTCTTTCATTTATTTATTTTCCATGACAGGGTTTCTCTTTAGAGCCCTGGCTGTCCTGGCACTAGCTCTGTAAACTAGGCTGGTCTCGAACTCAGAGATTCGTGATGGAGGAAGGTCATTGGTTAATTAATAAAGAAACTGCTTGGTCTGATAGGTTAGAACACAGGTGGGTGGAGTAAACAGAACAGAATGCTTGGAGGAAGAGGAAGTGAGCTCAGACACCATGCCTCCCCTCTCCAGAGCAGACTCGATGAAGCTCCAACCCAGGATGGACATAGGCTAGAATCTTCCTGGTAAGTACACCTCGTGGTGCTACACACATTAATAGAAATGGCCCAAGCAGTGTTTATATGAATACAGTTTGTGTGTCGTTATTTTGGGGCATAAGCTAGCCAGGCGGGCAGGAGCTGGGTGGCAGGAATGCAGCCCACAGCTCCTACTACAGATTAACCTGTCTCTGCCTCCCGAGAGCTGGAATTAAGTGAATGCCACAATAGTCTGGCCAGTCTGCTTTTTTACAGAACCCAGGACCACAATCCAAGGGTGCTGCCACCTGCAATGGGCTGGGCCCTCCCCTATCAATCACTAATTAAGAAAATGCCCTATAGCCAGATCTTCTGGAGGGATTTTTCTCAATTGTGGTTCCTTCTTTCAGATCACTCTAGCTTGTATCAAGTTAACATAAAACTAGCCAGCAGAGAAAAAAAAAATAGATACCTTCTTGAAAGAATACTTTAAAAAATACATTTTGGTCAGAAGCTTTTGCCTTCTGTATGAATAATTTAACCAATTAATGATTAAGTAGAATTAAAAGCAGAGACATCCACCAAGTTTGGTGGGAGTGGGAGAAAAGGGGAGTCACCATGTGTGAGGCCATGACATGAGACAGCAGATCCAATACAGCCTTCTGAAAGCCAGCAGAGAGCAGAAGAGCCCAGGAAGGGAGCATCTGGGAAGCCCCAGTGAGCAGGAAAGCAGGCAGGAAGGGGTAAGTGATGGATCTGCTGGGTCCCGGCACTCCCCGGTGCTCTGGGAACAGAGAGAAGGCCAAGGCTTCTTTTGTGTACTGGTGCCTTCACAGCTCTGTGGGCAGATGTGCATTCACTAGAGGACAACAGGCCTGCCTGGGAGTCTCAGAGCCTGGCAGACTGGAACGGGGAGGAGTAAGAGGTGGCTTTAATCGTGGTCACTGTTTCCTCCCTCCCCGGCTCATATTGTGGAGTCCTGAACCCATATGGATAAGGGATGTGAGGCTGTGGTTTTTTTTAGTATCTTTGTCTGGTTTGGCATCAGGATAATGTGCCCTCATTAAATGAATCAAGAAGTGATTCGAGATGGGAAGCTCACGATGTAGCCAAGGCTGGCCTCTAACTTTCAATCCTTCTGCCTCCGCCTCCAGGTGTTGAGATTACAGGAGTACAACACCACACCCTGCTTGAAAACTCTGTCCTTCTTTCCTTCCCACCCCACCACCTTCTCTTTCCTTTGGTACCCTGCTGGGGATTCAACCCGGGTCCTTGGCCATACCAGGTGAGCACTTTACAATGGGCTATCTCCACCTCCAACCTTTTCTGCTGTCCTTTTTAAAAAAAAAGAGCTGTAAAGGATTAGTTCTAATTGTCCCTAAGTGTTTGGTCAGTTGTTTTAAGAAAAGATTTATGTACTCATGTATTTTTATGTAATTTGCATCTATGCCTGCATGACAGAAGAGAGTATCAGAAAGAAGAGGGGATCAGATCCCATTACCACGTGGGTGCTGGTAACTGAATTCAGGATCTCTGGAAGAGCAGCCAGTGCTCTTAACCACTGAGCCATCTCTTGGGTCAGTTGTTTTGGGCGGGGAGGGGAGGCAGGGCAGATTCTGTGTATAGCTTTGGAGCCTATCCTGGAACCAGCTCTTTTAGACCAGGCTGGCCTCAAACTCACAGAGATCCGCCTGCCTCTGCCTTCTGATCGCTGGGATTAAAGTTGTGCGCCACCACCACCCGACCCTTGGGTCAGATTTTTTTAAAAATATTTTTTACTCAATTTCAGTAATTTTGGGCATACTGCTGGCAGAACTGCGCTTTGAGAATCTAGTACCCCACCTCCACCAGAGGTGGTAAAATATATAGAATATGCTGGGCAGTGGTGGTGCATGCCTTTAATCACAGCACTCAGGAGGCAGAGGTAGGCGGATCTCTGTGAGTTTGAGGCCAGCCTGGTCTACAGAGTGAGTTCTAGGACAGCTAGCACTGTTGTACAGAGAAACCGTGCCTTGAAAAACAAACAAAAACCATACACACAAAAAAAAATTTGTTTTTTTACATATATAACACACACACGCACACACACACACACACACACACACACATATAACATAAAACTTGCCATTTCACCTCTTTCAAGTGCCTGACCCAGCTGTACCAAGTAGATGTGGTTAAACCAGGAAGCCACTGATTTAAAGTGACCTATAAGGACACACCCTTTGCAAGGCTAGGCTAGGGTAGGATAAGTGGAGCTCACTAGACAGACTTTGCTCTCTACACAGAAAATGGGGGAAAGGCAGCAACTGTTTCCTCAGCAGCTCCTTTCCAAAGAGAACAGAAGACAGACGGCCACTCACTCAATTCTGCAGTAATAATAAAAGCAAAAAACCAGCCTGTGGAGTACTCGGCAGTTATCAGCCACAGAAATGTATGTGAAGATAGTCATTCACTCACCCTGCAGATGGTAACAAAGAATATACTATGTGTATGTAAGCACAAGACACTTTTGGCAATATATAGAACAGATAAAAATCTGTGCCATTATGACCTACATTCTAGTGTGAACGAACACACACACACACACACACACACACACACACACACACACACGTGTGTGTCAGAAGCTAAGTGCCAGAAAGGAAAAATATAAATGAAGGAGAACACTGGGAAACGACATGTATCTGTTTGAAATGAGTGTGTGATACTTTAGTCAGGAAAGTCTCTTTGAGAATGTCACTTGTAGCTTCAGGGACCACGAAGGGGCCAGAGAAAGCAGAAGGGGGTAAACGATGGGAGAGAAGTAGACTATGAGACCAGAGAGGTACCCCGGACAAAAGTGGGGCTAGGGGTTTGAAGACCTAGATCAGAAACATCTCCCCAACTTTCCTTACTGCTACTTCACGCTATGACAGTAACTTCTACTTCTCCAAAGGATAAATGCTGATGGACACACACGCACATATGATCAATTATACACATTAGAAATGTAACAGACTATATGTGTGAAAATAATTTTTAAATGTCACTACTACTGAAGACAGTTGTGAGCTACTGTTTTGATTTTATAACAAAATGAGAGCACAAAGAAGCCAAGTTTCATTAAGACTTTCCTTTTTGGTCCCTAAGAGATAAAACACATTGCCCCAGATATCCAGGACAGAAATTTTCCGTTCTCTGGAGGATCAAAATGACAAACACACAAAACAAAAGAAAAACCCCTGGCTGACCAGAGCTCAGTCCCCAGAGCCCTAACAGGAAGTCCAATGAAGACTCATGGCTGCCCTGAAGCCTCTGATGAGCACATTGCTGGTTATTTCTAGGAGTAGAGGTTCTCAACAGGTTTGGTGGCTTTAATTCTCACACACAGGAGGCGGAGGCAGGCGGATCTCTGTGAGTTCAAGGTCAGCCTGGTCTACAAAGAGAGTTCTAGGACAGCCAGGGCTACACAGAAAAACCCTGTCTCAAAAAACCAAAAACAAAAAAAAAAAAAAACGCTGCTGGATCCCTCTGCCAAGTTTCTCATAAAGTAGATCTGGGTGGACCTGAGGATGGATGTTTCTACAATGTCCTAGACAGCTGACACAGTCTGTTTACAGACTCACAACAAGTGTTACTGGCTGGGTGGAGGTTGGGGTGGGAAATGAGGATCCAGCAGTCATGGGCACACAGTTAATCACAGTAGTTGGGGGGCAGATTTCTGAGTTAGAGGCCAGCCTGGTCTACAGAGCAAGTTCCAGGACAGCTAGGGCTACAAAGAGAAACCCTGTCTCAGACAAACAAACAACAACAACAAATATAAATATATATAATATATGAATGAATGAAATATAGGCACGCGAGTACTCATATCATATTCTCTTTACCCTATACTTATGTAAGATGTTACGTATTGATATTTCATATGAAAATAGAGAATTTGAAGTTATCTTACATACCGCAATACATCTGAACTGGGAGAGGAAAATAAAAGACTAGGCATAGGAAATGCATTCAATTTAGGCTAGAATAAAGACATGCCGATATGACTAGTGTGTCCTGGTGGCAAGGAGAAAATTACAAATGGTAGAACATGTTTTGTTAGTCTAAGACAGTAGTTCTCAACCTTCCCAATGCTGAGGCCCTTTAATACAGTTCCTCATGTTGTGGTGACCCCCAACCATAAAATTATTTTTGTTGCTACTTCATAACTAATTTTGTTAGTCATGAATCGCATATAAATATCTGATATGCAACCCCCGTGGAAGGGGTCATGATTGGGAACCACTGGTCTAGGCCTTTGCTGTTCTCAGATGGGGCTAGCACCTCAAGGAGCTTATTTAGAAGCGTAGCCAGTTTCCACTCAGATCCTACAATGTAAATCTACACTTAGGTGAGTGAGATGAAGGATTACTTTTGAGATGCACACACTCATATCCATTTCAACAGCTGCTGAGGATGTGATGGACACCTGGAAACCAATGCTGCACACCATTAGGTCTGGGCAGTGTTTCTCAGGCTGAGCTAGGAGCTTCACAGAGACTCGGCTGCTCACAGCCAGCTGCAGACGTTCAGGACTCCGCCACCAGCCTTTGCAGGATTCCTCAGTGGTTCTGATGTGCAGCCCCGTTTCTACACAGTCTTCAGTTCCTGCCTTGAATTCCTATCCTGGCTTTCCCTCAATGACCGTGATGGAGACATGTAAACCAAATTTCCTCTTCAAGTTGGTTTTGGTCAGTTGTTTTTAAATTTACATATATATATATTTAAATTTCATGTGTGAGTATTGTGCTTGCATGCATGCATGTGCACCACGAGTGTGCCTGATGCTCTTGGAGCTCAGAAGAGGCCATCAGATCTTCTGGAACTGGAGTTACAGAGGTTGTGAGCCACCGTGCCGGTGCTAGGAACTGAACCTAAGTCCTCAGTAAGAACAAGTGCTCTTAACTGCTGAGCTCTCAGAAGTCACCGGCCGAACTAAGACACCAGGATACAACTGCAAAACTTAATGCTTTGTCTCTGGTTGGAGCAGCGGCTCTGCCGTACATACCATCAGCCTCTTTACTGCTAATGCTCAGTTCCTTACTCCAGACGCTGGAATCCCGCTGGAGTTTGTCTGCAGAGCACAGACCCTAACACAGCATCTGATGATGTCTGTGGACATGGTCCTACAGTTCTATCTTTTCATGGCCTGGTGGGGGTGGCTTTCTTTCACACCTCTCTTCCCCAGCACCCAGCTACCCTCTGTGGTTCCCACAATGGATGTCTGAAGTTCACTGCACAGCCCTGAGACAATTTGCTCAACCACCTTATTCCCTTTTTCCTCCTGTTCCAGGCCAGGAAGTTCTATGACCTTGGCTGGAAGAAGCCGTTTCTGAGGCAACAATGTTCCTCTCCCATGTCCCATGGAAAGATCTTTTTTTAATTTATGTAAATAGTGAGGCGGTTCTCAAATGAGCCCTCAGATGCCTGTTTAGCCCTTTGAAACTGGAGTACTGCTGATGCTATCACACTTGTGACAGGAAAGGGCAAAGCTGAGAAGAATTTTTTGTTTGTGAGTCAATTTTAAATCTCCTAAGGAAAAAGGAGATACACAGTATCCCAGGGATACCAAGTCCTACACATCAGTTAATACTGGTTTTTTTTTTTAATTCACTGAAATTGTATGTTAAATTTTGTAAGTGTTCAGTAGTCCTAAAGGAGTAAGTTACAGCAATCACATCTTTCACAGACAGACGCTCTGGTCCACAGAACTCACAGAAACAGAGAGCCACTGATTTTACTTCCGCAGAAGCAAAGCTGAACTGCCCCGAAGACTCATAACAACGACACAAACAAACCTGTCTATAATGCGCACTGAGCTTGGTCCAGATGCAACCCAGTGGCTTGGAAATTCACATCTGCAGCTTTTCTGACAGGGGACAGACCCTTCTGGCTTCAAACCCTGGTCTGCATTGCTTCTGTGCGTGTCACTGCCTTCTGGAGCTGTTGCGAGGCTGTGCCGGTGACACCGTGATTTTCTACAGGTTGTCCAAAACAAGTGACACCAACAGACCAACTCATGTGGCTCTGGGTACGTGCTCCCTGTGCTCCCCCACAGCTGAGAATCTTCATCTGCCACCACCTCCTCCCTGAAAAAAGCTCTGCCAAACACGCAGAGCAGTTTGAGCATAGAGAACAGTGTTTTAGGAACAGTCCGCAGTGCAGAAACCAAGGCAGGCCTGAAGAGAGAAGGGAAAATTGGACAGAGCGCCTGGAGGGGAAGGCACGGGCATGGGACTCTTCTTCAGGAAGCGTGACCACGCTGCAGCCCAAGGGGGTGACATGCAGGAAACAGGAGAGCCGTGGTTACAGGGAAGGACCAGGTGGTGAGGAACACAACAGGCTGACACTGAGATTTTTAGGGTGGCCGAACTCCTAGCTACCATCTGTAACATTAGATCCATGGGAAAAAAAAGTTCTCTCAGTTGAAAAAAAATAAATAAATCTTTGGGACCTGGCCAGTATTTTAATAAAGGCCTTAAACTGCTACTGGAATCTCATGGTCCAACTATAATAAGATGGAGCCACTCTTTCTTGTCCACCGCCCACCCGCACATCCTGCACACTCCCAACAGTGGCTGCTTGAAACTCTCTAGGCCTCAGCTGCTGGCTTTCGTTTTATGACAGAAAACAGGCTCCGATTCCATTTGTTTTTTCTCACACTTCCTTGCAGACTCAGAAGAACACAAATCCCTCTTTCTGATGTGGTGACTCCTTCCATCTAGGACCCCCTGAGCAACATTGTGCCTAGCTCTCAACACCTCTATTTCCTCCCTGTCCACTGCCTTCTTCCTGCCAAACATCACAGGCCCATCTTAAGAACAAAATACAACTAAACCACCTTTACATTATAAAAGTTTTACAGACAATTTGGAGGACACATAAAGGTGCGGTGTGGATGTGAAAGCCCTGCCTGTCATAGCTCCCGGGAAGAACCTGCTGTGTTTCTTTCCAGACTTTCTTATGCTCACATAATCAGATACTCTTATCTAGATTATGGCAAAAAGCTACAAATACTACTCCTGGATATCAGAAACACCTCTGATAACACCCAACACAGATGGTAACTGAATTTAACCACACCCAGTCTGTCTCAGTCCATCTGCCTACTTCGTTCTCTCTCTGAAATGGGGGACTCACTGTTGCCCAGGCTGGTCTTGAACTCTGGCTTCAAGTAAACCTCCGGCCTCAGCCTTCTGAACCTGTACCTTCCTCTATAAATATCTGTAACGGTATTTCTGATGATCTCCTAAAGATCACACAGTGGAAGGTTAAAGAGCAGAAGTAGCCCCTTAAAGTTCATTACATAACCAACTGCTTCCAGGAAGACAGAAGCAACCTCAGTGTTCAACCAGCAGACAGCGAGCATTTCTGTCTCGTGCCACAGTAAAATGGAGGTCCATGATCTGGGAGAAAACAGTCACCATTTTCAACAGGTTCTATAAATATATTAGTCTTCCTTTCACAGGGTACATGAGTAAGAGGCATGTACTGATTACCTTCCCGTCACTACACACGCCACACACGGTTCTTCCCGAGCACTCCACTGACTTGCTCTAACTGCCCCATCATGTTTGACATTCTCATCATTAGCCTCTCTCTCCATACCCTTCCTACCTTTGTGGCCACTGGATTCTACGTATCTTATCCTTCTTAAGGAACCCAACCCCTCCCTCCATTACCTACCACATTCTCTTCTGTGCCACTTTTCCTTTCTGTTGTGCTAAGACAATGACCAAAACCAGCGTGGGAGGAAAGGGTTTATTTGGCTTATATAAGGAACATCAGAGCAGGAACTCAAGCAGGAACAGAGGAAGGACCAGAAAGCCTTGGGTTGTTCTGCCTGCTTTCCCGTATGACCCAGGACCACTTGCCCAGGGTTGGCACTGTCTGTGCACATTGGGCTGGGTCCTCCCACACCAATCATTAATCAAGAAAATGTTTTGAAGACACGCCCACAGGCTAATCTGATGGAGGCAAATCCTCAAGTGAAGTTCCCAGATGACTCTAGTTTCTGTCAATTTAACAAAAACTAACCAGCACGGTTTCCTTTACCACCAGTCTCAAAGATCTGTTTTAGTATTATTTTTTTTTTCAAGGCAGGGTTTCTCTGTAGCTTTGGAGACTTCCTGGAACTAGCTCTGGAGACCAGGCTGGCCTCAACTTACAGAGATCCACCTGTCTCTGCCTCCCAAGTGCTGGGATTAAAGGTGTGCATCACCACCGCCCGGCTCTGTTTTATTATTTATATACTTATTTATGTATGTGCATGCATACACATGATGTGGTGTTGCTGCAGAGGTCAGAGGATAACAGAATAATAATACCTATAACACAGCAATACATCCTCTCTGCCCAACTAAGAGGTCTTTGAGGGCCTTCCTGACTGTTTTCCCTTATGTTCTTCCTGCTTTGTATGTGTGTATTTATGGCGGGGTCTTATGTTGCTCACACTGGCCTTGAGCATGCAATAAACCTCCGACCTCAGCGCAGATCTTAGGACAAACAGGCATGCACACAATGACTGACTTCCACCTTTCTTATTTCTAACAAACAGCCATGCCTGCAGTCCTCCACACTGGAAACTTAGAGTCCATCTTAAAAAAATATTTTGGTTGGAGAAATGATTCAGTGTTAAGAGCAGTGAATTCAATTCCCAACACCCACACGACTGATCACAATCATTCGTAACTCAAGTTCCAGGGGATCCAACGTCCTCTTCTGGCCTCTTCAGGTACCTCATGCATGTGTGCACAGACATACAATATATCATCTAAAAGTTTATTTTTTAATTCTAGATATGTGTGTGTGCATGTGAGTGCAAGTACCTGAGAACGCCAGAAGAGGGCACCAGACACCCTGGAGCCGAAGGTACAGGTCCTGGAAGATGAACTTCAGTCTCCTGCAAGCGATGCAATTACTCCTAACCACTGAGTCATTATTCTAGTCTCATCAAGCTATCTTAAATAGTCCAAGCCTCCTGAATCATTACTCTCTTCAGTGCACGTCTCTGTTGCCGTTTCCATCGTCGCCTCACAGAGCTTATTGTATGACTTCACAGGTTAAAGCAATGCATCCCGTACAGCTACCTTGTTAATTTTCCAGTTTAAAAAAAAAAAAAAGATTTATTCTTTGAAGTCTTTTTTTTTTTTTTTTTTTTTTGCCCAAATCCATCTAGTTCAAGCTCCTTACAAGCTGACACCTTTTCTCCTACTGCCTCTAGGGTAATCTGAGCTTTTCCTTGGTACCCCCTCACCTCTCCAGACCCATAACTACCCTGCTCCTTTGCCCATATCACTATAGCCTTTCGGTTTCAATGGAGCCTTCAGTTGGTAATCCTATCCCATTAAACTTTCCCTTTTCTAAATTCTAAAGTCAGTAGTGTACTGGCTCTTGAGAGGAAGAAAGGAGCAGGGAATCTCTGACCTACAGTGTTTACCAGTAACTCTCAGCAAAGCAGACTTTAAGCTGCCAATGTGACATTACCACTTTTGAAGTTGGGGGGCAGGGGGATGTGCCCAATACCAGCAGGCCCCAGCCCAGCAGCACTCACAGTCTGGTCTGTAATCTAGAGCTTAACACATGCTGTATGCCCTCTAGTGCATTACATGAGCTGGTTTATACACTGCAATAAACTAGCCCTAGGAAGAGAGCAGTGTGCGGGACACACAGCATATGCTCAAACAGAAACCTGCTGGCACCGCCTAGAGCAATACGATAAGCCAAAATAGGAGCAGTTACAATGGATGTGATCTCATTTAGGGTTGCTTAGCAAGAACAAATAGAAGAACAACGAAGGAGCAAACTGCAATGAAAATAAAATCAGAGTCATGTCCCAGCTTGGCACCTAGGTGGCCCTTAGCAAGTAAATTCCCTTCCTAAGCCTCGTTTCCTCCTCCAGCGAGGGTGGTGAAGCACACCAGAAATCCGAGTACTTAGGAGACTGGGGGTTCCAGGGAAGCTGGGCTGTAATGAAGTCCTGTCTGAAAAAGCAAAAAGTATAGACGTTCCCTCATCTATTTAAATTAGGGGACTAGATGACTTCTCAAATACCTCTCCAGTGCTCTGGGATATGGGATAAACAGAGGAGGAGAAGCCCATGGTCTTTTGCCCCGGTAACAGCAATGAAAATAAGGTCACTGTAAATGCTGACAGTCAAAGGAGCATAGGGCACTAAGGTACAACGAACATCCTGGTAAGTCCATTCATTCTTTTGACTCAGTCATCCTACTGAAAGATACAATGTCCTGGAACTGGAGCTGGATCAATAGATAAGAGAGCTTTCTTGCAATGCAAGCATGAGGACCCAAGTTCGCCTCCCTAGAGCCTATGTAAAAGGTCAGATGTGGCTACTTAGTGTAGTAACAACAGCACTGTGAGGCGCGGAGACTGGAGGATGACTGGGGTGGCTGCCTGCCTAGCTCCAGGTTCAGTGAGAGGACAAAGTAGGTAGATCAGGACACCTTACGACCTTCTCTGGCCCTCACACAGGCACACAATGTGCAACCAAACATCTGCATACAACACACACACACACTTAAAAAGATACAATGTTTTAAAAGTTGTATCTATTTTAATCAACTTTCAGAAGAAGAGATGTGAAAACTCAACTTATATTTGCTCAAGCCAAGATATTTCCTAGTGTTCTTCCAGCAAAGCAATGTTTGCTAACAGATGCTAACAAGCACCATTTAGCCTCCAATTCTTCGTTACTGCTCCTTAAAAGAAGCTGCACTGCTCTGGGAAACGGATGGAAGCCCCAGCCCCTTTCTCCTACTTGTGCACAATCATAACATCAGAATGTGATTTCAGATGTTCGCAAGACCTGTCATCTGTGGTGGTGTCCAAACATTGCAAGTCAGCACCCACACAATAAACAACTAAAGTCCACCAGGCGGCTTAAATCCCAGCACTTGGGAGGCAGGATCTCTGTGAGTTCGAGGCCAGCATGGTCTACAAGAGTTGGTTCCAGGACAAGTTCCAAAGATACAGAGAAACCCTGTCTCGAAAAACAAAACAAACAAAGACCCACAACAACAAAAACCCAACTAAAGTCCATAAACACTCTATGCTGTTTGCAAAGGGAGTCCACCCGAGATTGCCAATGGAAGTGGTTAAAGCACAGCTCTATTTTGTAAACTGAGTTGGGGTTATCTAGAACTCCATTCACCTAGAAGACTACCTTTTATGAGTAACATTCTGGATAAGACAATAATGCCTGGATTCAATTTCTGAGCTACACATACTTGGTCGATGTTCTCGAAAGTTCATTTGCTTAGGCAAGCATACTCACACTTCACAAACACACTAGCATTTCTTGAGTTCCAGCTCGAATTAAGGGACCCCAATTGCACTTGGGAGTATCTCTGTGAGTTCCAGGTCAGTCCTGTCCACACAGGGAGCTCCACACCATCCAGGGCTGCACAGGGACTATCTCAAGAAAACAAAAAGAAGCCCCAACTGGTCGTGTGACTGTTAGACATGTACAGAGCCCATAGGCAGCACTAACAGCAGCGAGGGCCACAGATAACACAAATCCACTGCCTCCCTTGGGCACTCACATTTCTGACCAAGTGCTGCTGGACAAGTTTATTTAGCTCTGTGACTGACGCTCATTTATAAGGACTGGAGGGAATGATAAGGCCTGAGGGGGCTGCCGTGGGGATCAGAGAATGTATGTGAAAGCACTGAGGAATAACACAGGCAAAGGAAATCACCGGAAGGCGCTCACTCCACAGCAGACAGTCACAGACCACGCAGAAGCAGTTGCTCACAACAGCCTTGCCATCCAAGGTTTCCCCATCAGAAGTAAAACAATTTGTTGCTAAATTGTGCAAGGAATTCTGTCTTGGTTAAGGGCCCAAGAGTGGCGTTCCAAAACGTCAGAAATCTGTGGAGACAGTTTAGATTCCCATGATGTGTGCTACAGTCTTGGGTCTAAAAAAAATACCTACTGCCAAACTTTCTTCAAGTAGTTAAGTGGTTTCTGAATAACTCACAGACTGTTGATTCTTCTGCTTGCTCTGCTGAAAACTTTATAATACTTAATAAAAATGTACACAAAAATTTTAGATGAATTAGAGCCTAATGGATACAAATCAAAACCAATAATAGAATGAGGGCTAGTGTTCTCTCTCTCTCTCTCTCTCTCTCTCTCTCTCTCTCTCTCTGTGTGTGTGTGTGTGTGTGTGTGTGTCTTTTAAGCAGAGTGGGTCTTAGTGTTTAGGGGTGTAAGCAAAGCTGTCCCATTGAAACACATCTCCCAGGCAGTTGAAACTAACCTTTTCCATTGGCTATTCCTCAAAAGTATACAGCTATTCTACATTTGCCATTCTTTGCATTGCCTCATTTACAATGTACTTTGCCTTGCTCCAATAGCAAAACATAGGGCTATTCTTTCTTTAAAAACTAAATATCTCTTCAGTGATTTGATGCCGTGGAGCAAAAGATCACTATATAAAGTGAAAGTTCATAAAGACGGGCATAAGAGTAAGTCACCCACTAAAAGCCCTCAAGAATCAGGCTGCAAGCCCTCCGATTTCTCAACTTGATAATTCCAAGGCTCTCTAGATTTTCCCTAAGGCGGGACACATTCTCTTTACCAGACTCCAAAACACCCCAATGCTCCAATGTTTTCTAAGAAAACAGGCTACAGAGCTTGCATTAACATAACACTTTCCCCGAAGAACGTGAAGCAGCTAATCGCACTATTGTTGAAAAGTAATGCACTCCCACCCACATCTAAGAAAACAGTTGCTGGTGTTCTGTGAGATCTTCAAGTCCCTCACCTAATGACAAGCAGTGGAGGAGGAAGGCTCAGCTAGGATAACGGATGGGAGAAATTTCGGGTGGAAAGCAGAAGTTACAGAGATAACTGAGCAGGTGCTCGCAGGAGGAAGGGGACCAGGTCTCGGAGGCATCAAGGCACTAACTTCAGATGGGATCTGGGTGGATGAGATCCAAGGTCCCGGCTAGCTCCCACTCCCCCCGGTCTGCTTAGCCGCTGCTGTCCTCCCACCGGTGAAAGAAGTAGGACACCCCCACCGGTGATGCCCCCTCCTGCCGCCCGCAGCCCCGCGTCTCACCAGCCGCCAGGCGCAGGCCGCGGAGGCTCCCCATGGCCGCCTGCTCCGCCGACGCACAGCACCCCTCGGCGGTGGCGGCGGCGCTGGCGCTCAATGTCACCGAGGGCCCGCGCGGGGAGGGCACTGGCGGGATGGGCGGGGCGAGCGTGACGCGGCGGGCGTGAGGGACGTGCGCGAAGGGTGGAGGACGCGGCCAGGTGCCCAGCTTGCCCGGGCCTGAAGACCGAGGAGAGAGGGTGACATGTGCCAACTGTGGAGTGCTGAGTAGAGTTTCAGGACGGTGCAAGCGAATCACACACGCGGGGGGACTCGAGGGCCCTGCGGTGTGCAGGCATCGGGAATGTCCCTGAGGGAAGCCTGCTTCCACTTAGCGATTTAAAAAAAAAAAGGACTTACTCATTCTCACCGCTTGCCAACCCTCACTGTCCCAAACGCCCCTGGTTTTCGACGCTTTCCCCGGAGTCCCTTTCCTTATTAACAAGCACCCTATGCTCTAGGGACAGAGTGGAAAGGCTCGGAGGAAGGAGACCCGCGCTCTCAGCTCTGGGCTCCCACTACTTGCTATCAGGCAGCACCGCGGACACCTCTGCTCCACGGTGATTGGCCAGCGGCGGGGTCCTCGCGGTCGTCCAATATGGCGGCGCCCAGTGGCGGTGTGAACTGTGAAGAGTTCGCCGAGTTCCAGGTGATGAGGTTTTCCTCACGTGGCAGGCTTGTCCAGCCTTTTGTCCCCAGATCCTGTTTCGTGCTTTGACCTGGGAGGGAGTATGGACAAGTTGTGGGAAAAGCAGGCGGTTCCGAGCTTTTCTTTTAGGGGAACTTTGGAGGTCATGGGGGCTAGGGGTGGCCTTGGAAAGTGTAGCTGCTCGGTGCAGGGAGGTGGCTGAGGTCCTCTGCCTCATTCCGGAGTGCTAAAGCCGAGCTCGGAAGCTGTGGGTAGGGATTGCAACAGTTCAGCGGTTCCCCGAACTTAGTTCCCAGCTTCTGCAGTTCCTCTCCCACTTCTGAGTTGAGCTTTTGTGGGAAAGAAAGAAGTGTAAGGCCTTGTATGCTTGATAAAATATTTGTGATAGTGTCCTGTTTTGGTGAGGCAGGCTATTTGAAAGCTTTGAGGGAGGGTTAATTCTCATATTTGGTCTGTGCTAATGCCTTCTTGATCCTGACACTTAAGGGAAAAAAATGTCTTTTTGTACAAAACATAACAAAGGTTCAGAACTTAATAGTTACCCAAGAATTCAAGAATAATGATCTGGATGTTGATCAGTTTTCACGGAAGTTACTGGTGACGTGTTCTGATACTAGAGTTGAATTTCAAATTACACGATTTTTAAGCTAAAGATAGTGAAGATTTGTTTCACATATCATTGTTGACCTAACTGTAATAATCTTAATACTCTGAGTAGTTTGTAGGTAGTGATATTCTTAAAGATAACCTCATCAAATTGATCTCTTTGGCAAAAGATTTTTGGTTTTTCAAGACAGGGTTTCTGTGTAGCTTTGGAGCCTGTCCTGGAAACTAGCTCTTGTAGACCAGGCTGGCCTTGAATTCACAGAGAATTCTGCCTCTGCCTCCTGAGTGCTGGGACCACCACCCAGCTTTGGCAAAAAATTTAATAAATATCGAACTTAAAAGGCAAAACCCCTGTTTTCCCAGAACTGGCCTTGGCATATCTTATAACCTTCTTGTAAATAGGTATTACTTTTTGTTCCCCCCTTTTCACAGATAGGACCAGAACATACATGAAGATGCTATAATAATGTAAAACCTTAATATAGCTTAATTTTAGATGCATTTGATAAAATTATAAGACATGGTTGACTGGAATTCTCACAAATTATTGATCAAAGTTTGCATTCTTAAGAGCTGTTAGATCATTTTATATGTAAGTATCTAACTATGAAAAGCCCGGCGCTCAATACCAGTGGAAAGAAACTGAAGGTCATATGTCTTTTTTTTTATTGTAAATATTAGGTAGTATTTTACCCCATAATTACGGAAGAATCTGTACTGTAAATGCCCTTGTATTCTTCATCTAAATTCTTATGTATCTGCTCTAACTGTATGTATATATTTATCCACCACTCAATCCATTAGTCCACCTTTTAATTTGAGGAGTTTCAAAGCCAGTTGCAAAAGCCGAGTGCTTTTAAATATGCTGCCTGCGTATCAACTGGATTCAGCGTTTGTTCGCTATTATTTGCGTACTTGGCATAGTTTGACATTGACATATACTTGTAAGGCAAATGTCTGTCAACATCAAAATGGATGCTTTAACCTTCAAAAGTGTTCTGATGGGCTTCCCTAGACAATCCCTTCCCTTCCTGTCCAGTCCCAACTATTAGTACTACTCTGCTTTTGTTTGCACACAACTCTGAGTTTAGGCTTAAACGATTTGTAGAGAGTTTTAACTTTTTTTTAAAGCCCCCCCCCCCCCGCCCCGGAGCACTCCCAGAAAATACCTTATTTCCAAAGTGAGATGGAATCCAAAAAATAAAATTTAAAATTGAATGCTTCGACTCTTACTTTAACATACATTTGAAAATTCCTTGAGTACTTTTTAGTGTGCTCAAGCTGCCATAACTAAATACTACTGACTGAGTGGCTTAAAAAACAGAAATGTGGTTGCCTGAACTTTTGGAAGACTGGGGTTGGGGTTAATTTCTGGTGAGGTCTCTTCCTGCCTTGCAGGTGGCTGTTTTCTCACCATGTACTCACACCTTTAGTCTGTGTCTGAGCAGTTGGACAGGGTCCCTAATGTCGCTCTTCCTCTTCTAATAAGTACCTCAGATTAGGGTTCCTGCCCTGTTGACCTCCATTTCTGTAACTGTGTATATATGTATGTATTTGACAAGGTCTCACAATGTTGTGGAGCCTGGCCCAAATAATTCTGGCTCAAGAAGTCCTGCCTCAGCCTCTCAGTGAAATTGAAACCAGTATATGCCTGGTTGTGACCTCCACTTTCATTCCTAAAATCCCTATCTACAAGTACTTAGGGCTTTAGCATGCACGCCAGGCTACACAATTTAGCCACTATCAGGTTATCTACTAGCTACCAAACTTTAGGAGGTATCATGGTGGACAGGGTATGAAAAAGGAGCTTTAAGTCTGTATTAAAACATGTAGAAGACAGTGAGCTATGAATAAAATGCATAAGAGCTCAAAAAGAAATATACCAAGAGGTCACAGTTGAGTTGGGTCTTAGGTAACACCGGTTGAATTCTAGGCAGAAGTTATAGCATACATTTCCTGTTCAGTCATGCATTGCTTAACAATGGGTATATATCCTGAGAAATGTGTTACAGGTGGTTTTATGTTACGCATATGTGAGCATAATTAAGCCTTATCTAGGTTTCAGTTAATCCTTGTCATGGCTTCTTGATACATAGGGATGCAGTAGACAGGAGATCTGAGAAGATGCTATCAGTAGAAGAATAGTCTAATGAAGGAGAGTATAACTCAATAAATACACAGATCAGTAACAGCCACTTATTCCCATTGTCAAATGTTGCCCTCTGCACATGACGACATTTGATACACTTTTGTATTGGGCGTGGTGGCTCACAACTTTAATCCTAGCAGTTGGGAGGCAGAGGCTGTGAGATTAGTCATTTTTGCGGCTTTGGGATGCCTCCTTTCGTGAGTCACCTTTGTGTCCTCGTCTGAATTTAGGATCTAGGCCATGTGTAAATGTCAGGTCATGTAACGAAGTTCTAAGATCTAAACATAGTGTGTCAATCCTTTCTAGAGCCTGATCCTCTTGTGTGCCTCTAGGCAAAGTCTTTGACTTGTACTTTTATCCCCAAATGCTTCTCTCTCCCAACCCCCTTTCCACGTTTGTCGTGTATTTGAACCCTCTGCCTCGTGACTTAGGCCTGACTTGTTCCTGAGCACATGTTCTTGTCATTTCCATGCTTCAGCCCCACACCTGTCACTCGGAAGTACCTTCCTTTCTCTCCAGGTGAGACCCAGGTCATACATCTCTTGGGAAAAATCAACTCAATATTCCTTTTCAAAGTGCTTTATTTCCATTAGGAATGTATATTCGGGTGTACATAGATTATTTGGGTTGACTTTAAACCACCCAGCCTTTGTCCTAGATCTCCTGGAGTTGACATAAGGGCTCTGGTGCTTCTTCCACTGTAAGGAGGTGGGCCCAGTGAGACACAGTCTTTTCTTATTCTTTCTCCTTTTTTGCAATCTATAAAATTTAATAATAACTTATAATTCTCAACACTCCTGGAATAAGTGTGTCATCAGTTCAGATATTATCATTGTATTTTTATTCTTTTTCTGTAAAAATTATTACTGTGTGAATATGTGCGTGTGGGAAAGCACAGGGCATGCATGTGTGGAAGTCAGGACAGTCTGGAGTTGGTCCTTCCACCTATGTGGATTCCAGGCGTGAACTCGGTTGTCAGGATTGTGTACCGTGCACCCTCACCTGGTTGATTCTGTGCACTTAAACTCCCTGCAGTGATAAAATAGTCTGTCTTTGTGCTGTTTACATGGAGTGTTGCTGCTAACATGTGGGTCTCCAGCTTGTTAGTATGCTGCTGTAGTTGGAGGTTTAAGATTTATTTTCATTTTGTCTGAATGGGCATTTTACTAGCAGGTAGAGGACATTGGGTCCCTTAGGACTGGAATTAAAGATTGGAGACAATTGTTAGCTCCCATGTGGATGCGGGGGATTGATCCCAGGTCCTTTGGAAGAGTAGTCAGTGCTCTTAACTACCGAGCCACTCCTCCAGCCACCATAACTGAAGGTTTTAAATTATAAATTTCAGTTTAAATAACCTCACATGCTAGTATCCGCTGTATCAAAAGCCCAGCTCCAAATCATAGGTTGGGAATCCACCAGTACATAAGAAAGGGGGGAAATAGTCTACTTGGCAGCCCTCATTTGTAGATTCTGTTGATAAGATTGCAAAAGTAGTGGGTGGGTTCAGAACCAACAAGATGGTTCAGCAGGTAAAAGTGCTTGCCACACAAGCCTTATTACAACTGGAGTTGATTCTGAGAACTTGTGTAAACATGGAAGAACCAAATCCACAGAGCTGTCAACCCATGCTCACCATGGAACGTGTACACCCCACTCACTGATACACTCTTTTAAAGAGGTAGATTCCTTACCTAATTAACGTGGACAAAGTTACCCAATTAATGCAGACAAAAAGACGTTAATAGTTTGTCCACATTGTTTTATTGGGAGGATTTGTTTATCATGATTAAGTTATAACCGGTACCTAAATGCAGAAATGGTTAAAGTTCAGCATCAATAAAAGCTCAACAAATTTTAAGCCGTATAATCTTTTCCCTGGATTGCTGTGTCAGCCTTCCAATTGGTCTCCTTACATCTCTCCTGGTGTCCAGTCCACTTTCTAGGCAGTCGTTTCAGAACACAAATCTGATCATATAACCCACCATTCTTAGAGCAGTTCACTCATTTTCTTTCCTTCTCAGAAAATATTAAGATCCTGCAACATCCCCTACAGTAGGGAGTCTTGTCTTACACTGTATTTTCTCGTGCATTCAGCGGTCTATTTTAAGTGGCTGGCATGGGGGCATCCTTGCAGTTCTTGAGCTCTTAATGATACTAAACCTGCTATAAATTTTCATTCCAGCTTACCACCCCCATATTGTACCAGGCAGGCGTGGTTATTAAAAATACCACCAGTACGGGTTACCTAAAGGCATATTTGGTAATTTGTTAACAGTCCAAAAATAGTACACTGTACAGTTTAAAAACAAATCTTTTAGAAATATTTATATGTGTTTTACCTGCATGTATGTCTGTGCTGCACTACCTACATGCCTAGTACCCTCGGAGCCTAGACGAGGGAGTGAGATCCCCTGGAATTGGAGTTGTGAATGATTGTGAGCTACCTGTATAGCTAGGGTGCTAGGAAGAACCTGGGTCCTCTGGACAAGCATCCAGGTCTCTTAACCACTGAGCCATCCCTCGCTTTTCCGTTCTTCCGCCATCTTCTCTGTGGTATCTGAGCCTTGGAGGGAGTGGTACCGATTCTAGGACCAAGCAGCCAGTTGTCACCTGTTGTCAGGACTTTGACCAATTAGGAGTCAGTGCATTAACTCCCACCCACTGCCAAAAAGAAGTTTCTCTGACAAAGACAAAACAGCACTAGTCCATGCACATAAGCATAAGTATTTAGAAGGCATCTTAGCAGCTTGTCCGTTTGGCAAAAACAACAGCAGCAGGTTCCACTTAGGGCCTGTGACCTCTTCAGCCATGGTTTCCTAACCAAGTTTACAGTACCAGGTGTGAGTTATGTGGAGCAGTCAACTCCAGTCAGAAAGCAGTTGGTTATCTCCATATGTCTTGCCTGGCGGGTTGTTGTTATTGTAATTTATGAGGCCCACAGCCAGGTAAGATTGTCAATGACTTTTCCATAGGAGCCTACATGGCACTTTTTGGCACTATGAAAGCTATCCAGCAGGAAGGATGCTTCTTGCTTAGTTCCTTCTTAGTGTCTTTATGTCCTATGACCAAAGTGTATGGTGTCCTCAGCAATTGGATCTTACCGTGTAGTCTGGTGGACAACTAAGAGTAATGATAATAACCTGTGTTCTTTGGGGGGCCACTAGGGCCTTACTGCTTGTAGGAGGTATCCTACAGTTGGCATTGGAATTTTTATATAATAATGTGACTTTTGGGAGGACCGTTATCCACCCATGCAGGGAACCCCCTTTAAATTTTTTAAAAAACAAATTATATTTTTAAATAACTTAGAAAGTAGCTCTGAATAGGAATTTTTCCCAAGTCTTAATTTGGTTTAACACTTCCCTCTAGCCTGTCTTCTCTGCCTGCCTCCATCCTGCTCCAGCCTAAACCCCAGTCTTCTCCTGTTCTACTCTCATGTCCGTGTGTCCTGCTGTCCCACCTCCTTTCCTTCTCTCTGATGTCCCCTTTCTAGCTCTCTGACCTCTACAGGTACCCCAGGTTAAGATTTGAAGCTAGGTTCTCGAGAACGTCTGGTCTTTGTCAGAGGCGTTTCTTCATCTCCCAGCCAAGACAGCTCGGAGCCCCAACTTGATCCTATTTCATTCCATAAGATTTCTCTTTCCCACGGTGCTTCTCTCTCTCTCTCTCTCTCTCTCTCTCTCTCTCTCTCTCTCTCTCTCTCTCTCTCTCTCTCTCAGCAACTGCTCGAGCGCAGTGTGAGTTAGTGAAAAGATGAACTCTGGGACTGTAACCGCTGTACCTTTCAAAGAAGAAAGTTGCTGAGAACTCTCCTGGCTAAGGAAAGATATCTAAAAAGTACAACTGAAACTTGGCCTCAGAAGATAAGTTTTTCCTTACTGCGAGGGAGGAAAAGAAGAATTTGAAGGCGATTTCTAAAGGGGGTCTGGAAAAAGCAGTCATGTTGAAGGAGGTTAGGTTGGCTTTGTCTGATCTATCCCTCCCCCGCCCAGAGAAGATCTTGCTACGTAATCCTTGCTAGTCTCCAACTCATGAGTCTCCTGTCTCAGCCTCCTGAGTGCTAAGTTCACAGGCTGTGCCACCACACCCAGCTGCTTTCTTCCCCTGACTCCCCAAGTGACTCATCATTTGTTTGAAATTTACAATTCATGGGCATTATATGGCATACTATTTAAAATGGTAGTTGCCCAGGACTACGTTGAGATTGTCCCCTAAGAATCGTGGTTTGCAAAGAATACTATCAGCAGAAGTAGATACAGGGGAAGGAGACAAGGCAATGAACTTTATGTTATTTGCCTGTGGTGTTTTGTTGTTATTTTATTTATTTGGGGAAGGGACTGCTTATGCAATGGTGTTGAAGTGAGTGGAGGTCAGAGGACAACCTGTGGGAATTGGTTTCCTCCTTCCAGCATGTGGGTCTGGGGATTGAACTTAGGTCATCAGGCTTGGCAGCAGGTGCCTTTATCTGATGGGCTTTCTCATGAGTCCTTGCCTGTGATTTATTAATCCATATTATGGATGTTGTGAACGCTGTTTTTTTCTGTCTTGAGTTCATGAGCCAGCTATTAAAATATTCCACGGTTTAAGGTGAACAAAGTGGTAGGGCATAATTTAGACTACGTGTTCTGATTAAATGGACAAAACGATTAGAATCTTGCCTCTTTCACAGACAAGTATTACAGAAGGTTAAGTCTGTCTTCAAGGAAACTGGGAGTAGCTTAGTGATGGAGCACTTGCCTGGCATGCATGAGGATTTGAGTTTGATTCCCAGGACTGGGGTGGTGTGGATTCTTCAAGGCATTTTTAGTAACAAGGCAAAATGTTCACAATATGTCATTTTTAAAAGTTGCATAGTGAAGGCTGGAAAGATGGCTCAGTGATTAAGAATACTGGCTGCTCTTCCAGAGGACCTGGGTTCAATTCCGGCATCCACATAGCAGTTCGCAGCTCTCTGTAACTCAAGTTCCAGGGGATCCAATACTCTCACACAGACATGCATGCAGGCAAAAGACCAATGCATATAAAATAAAAATAAATCATTTAAAAAATGTTACATAGTATCTCAATTTCATAAAATATTCATGAGTGTATAAATAGTAAACCTGTTAATGTATTGCTAATTTAATTGGGTAATTAATTTTTTTTTCAAATTTATCTAAAAGGAAGGTATATGTGAGGGGATGCAATAAAGAATCACTGAAATGGACGTGCTGGTAAGGTTAAGAAGGTTTTTGGTTTGTTTGTTTTTTAAGATTTATTATGTATACAGTGTTGCCTGCAGAAGAGGACACCAGATTTCATTACTAAGAGTTGTGGGCCACCATGTGGTTGCTGGAAATTGAACTCAGCCAGTGCTCTTAACCTCTGAATCATCTCTCCAACCCAAGAAGAAGGTTCTTATTGTGAATAAAAGAGAGAAAAAGAAAGAAAAAGAGTTAAGACTGCTTATGGCTAGGGAAATGGGGGAGGACAGAGAGTGACAGAGACCGAAGGAGAAAGCATAAACAAGAGCTAGGGAATAGGGCGGGGTTGGGGTGTAGAGGGGGTGGGGAGATGGGGGTTAAGGTGTGGGGTGCTGAGTAGCTGGGAGGAAGGAGGGGCCAGGAGGCTAGTGTGGACTTGGAAATGTGTGACAAGCACCCTTAGTGGGGGACTGAGGGAGCCTGGAGGCTGATGGGCTGGCTCTGCTATGTCACCATGTCCTTTCTGCCAGAGACTAGGGAAATGACTCCTTTGGCAGATGGGACCCAGTTTCACAAGTTCCTAAGGAATGCTGGCTTTTTAACCATAACCGCTGTAAATCCTTCTGTAGTCCATCTTGAGCTCATCTCTAGATATATGGACATCCTGAAACTTGACAGATGGTAACACTAATGATAAGGAACGTTTTTAATACATAGGAGGAGAAAAAAAATGAAAGTGTTGGCTTCAGTCGTGGGTTTAATTTGAGAAAGGAAAGAAAGGGTTTATGTTGAGGGAGATGGTCTGGTGAAGTTTCCTCTAATACATGTCAATGTTAAATGCTAATTTCGAAGTTCCCACAAATAGTGTTTTGTAATTTAATATAATTGCTTTCTCAGCAGGTTTTTAGTGGGAGTGGTGTTTTTTATGGGGATGTATATAAAAAAGAGAAGTGTAGCCAGGCAGTGGTGGAGCACGCCTTTAATCCCAGCACTCAGGAAGCAGAGGCAGGTGAATCTGAGTTTGAGGCCAGCCTGGGCTACAGAGCAAGTTCTAACTCAGTCAGGGCTACACAGAGAAAACCCTGTCCCAGGAAAAAGCGAGAAAGAGAAGTGTCTACTGTTAAAACTCAGTCCCGTGTTTCTGTTAACTGAGGACAGCGCAGTTCTCTGGTGAGGACTGTGAGCACTGCCTGCAGTGTGGGTCAGGTCTTGCTGTGCAGGGTACCCAGAGCTCTTTTTCTTTTCTCTTTTGGGAGCAGTAGGTTCCTGGGGATAGAACTTAGGGCCGTGCAGGAGGTAGGCAAGTGCTCTGCTACTGGACAACATCCCCAGCCACTCGGAGATCATAACTTTTGGTCTTGTCCTTTGGATTGGGTTTGTGTGAGTTGGAGACCATTTGAAGGGAAGTAGAGTCTTGAGAAATGTTACCCAGGGTTTCTAAAGAACAGCTAAAACTAATTCCTACTTGTTCAATGAATTAAAGAAGCCAAAGTATGTTTTTTTCTCTAGTAGCAAAGTTGTTCCATTTTTATCACAAAAAATATTTACAGTCATAGAAAGTCAAAGAGCTGGAAGGTAAAGCTGGCGTGTGCTGCTTTGTGTCTGAGCTGACTGGTTCTGTCCATGCGAAACTGGGGCGGTGGCATCGCTGGTTGTGGGGAGTGTGTGGTGTCCAGGTTGGGGACCCTCTTTGGCTGTGTTGGAGCTGGAAGACACACAGTTTGCTGGGTATCATTCCAGACAGTGGGATTTCACAGTTGAGCCACAGAGCTAGGCTCAAAGTCCTCTGTGAGAATCACTATTACATATCCTACCCATTATCCTTGTGGTGAAGATATTTTGGTTATACTCTGTTTAGCTTGTTTTCCTCTTACAAAAAATAGTTGTAAAATATCTAAGATTTCTTTTTCTTTTTGCTTAAGATTTAATTTTAAACACTTAACACTTCATTGAAATTATATTCTTTTTATTTTATATATATAGGAATTACTCAAGGTAATGAGGACAATTGATGACAGAATAGTACATGAATTAAACACTACGGTGCCAACAGCTTCCTTTGCAGGGAAGATTGATGCCAGCCAAACCTGTAAACAGCTTTATGAGTCTGTAAGTTTATCTCCTGAGTCTCTCCGTTGTGTTTCTTCCATATCTTTCTTTGCAGACAAAATGAGAAACAAATTGACTTGTACATATGCTGTGAAAAGCACATGCCGTCATTATATTTCTTTGTGTACACTTGAAAGAGGAAGTATACTAGTTTTAATGTGGTTTTTCCAGCTCCAGACAGTGTGGTGTATGCACAAATCTGTGAAGAAATGGTTATAAAGAATGGGAGCAGAATTGTTTGGCCTATGCATGCATGGCCTTTTGCTTAAAAAGACAGTATGCTTTTGTGGACAAAGTTATTTATTTAATTAAATTTAGAACACTACCTACTAGCATTTAGGTTCTGGTTTTTTTATGTGTGTTTTTTATTAAAGTATGCCATTCTATTGAGCAATCAAGTAAATACTGTAGTTTTAGGAAATTGGATGGTGTGGTGTTTAGTCATTGCAAGTAGGGGTAGGTCCAAGTCGTAGCATCCCTTGGATGTTTGATGGTCCACTTATGTCTTGGTATATCTGAATATGATCAGTTTTTGATGCTCCCCTCCTTGAACCACAATTGTTACACCTGGCTACCCAAGACAAATGGAGAAAGGCTGTTCTTGAATGTGTTACTCTAAGAAGGGATTATTGGAATCATTCTGTCAGCTGTCCTTGCAATCCACACACAAAACTGATGCAACCACTAATCTGTGCCTCGGGTTTTCTTTATCAATACTTACTTGAGATTTTTGGGACGACCTCTGATGGCAAAGTTAAGTAACATTCTTTCTATTATTCTCCACATCACTTACTGCTTAATGTCTTCCCCTTGTTAGCAACACGAGACTGAAAACAGCCAGAAAAGACAAAAGAAGGAAGACTAGCAGAAGAGGCGGGGAGGGTGGGTGTAGGGTATAGGCGCTCATGCTTGGAGTGGTGAGGGAGCAAGGACGGCGGCAGGATGGGAGGGAGGAGCAGGAGTGCTGGCCTGGACCGGCCTTGTCTTCAAGAGATTCAATTAAACAAAAAAAGAAACCTTAAGCTATTAGTTTTCTGAAGGCTCAGGTTGGCTTTCCTGACACTACAATGTAACAATGTGATTTCTTTCCCTCTTTTATTCCTCTGTTCTTCTAGTTGATGGCAGCTCATGTCAGTAGGGACAAAGTTATAAAGAACTGTATAGCCCAAACCTCAGAAGTAGTAAAAAGTCTCCGAGAAGAAAGAGAGAAGAACCTGGATGACTTAACGTTATTAAAGCAGCTTAGAAAAGAACAGACAAAGGTAAGTTGGGCAGACTTTACATGTCTAGGGCAGAGGTTTCCCGAATACAGTCTTCAAAATAGAGTTTTAATGAAAAATTTTAAGGAAGTTATGGTTATTACTTTAGAAAATGATGAGGTCTGGGTTGGGAGGATGGATCAGTAGATAAATTGTTTGCTTTGCAAATATGAGAACTGTAGTTTGGATCTTGAGAACCCTTGTAAAAAAATTGGGTGGTGTGGGCCTGGAAAGATGGTGTAGTGGTTAAGAACACTGACTGCTCTTCCAGAGGACTTAAGATTTGGTTGCTAGCACCCACACAGGCTTAAACTGTAATTCCAGTCCTAGAAGATCTGATCTCCCTTGATGGTGTCTGCAGGCACCAGGCATGTACACGGTATACAAACATGTAAGCCCAATACCCATATACATCAAATAAATTAAACCACCAACAACAGCAAAAAAAAACTGAGTGGCGTGTTAGTCCCCTCTAATCACAGCCCTCCAGAGGCAGACAGGAGATCTTTGGACAAGCTGGCTAGCTAGACTAGCCAGAATTCACTAGAACCAGTTTCAGTCAGAGACCCTACCTCACTGTTGTCTAGAAAAGACACACAACAAACTTGAGGCCTCCACTTGCAAGTGTACACTTGTGCTCACACACACCTGTACCACACACACAAACACAAATAAATAAACAATTTTAAAAGTCAAGTACTCACTCAGGGATATATGAAAGGAAGCTTTTTTCCTCATATAATACATTTTATGAGGCAGAAATGTTGCTCTGTAGCCCTTGTTTGTGGCTTACTAAGAAAAAAGTTGTGCTTTGGGGTTCTGGGGGTCAGTTCCAGGACTCATCCTCTGCCTGCCAGGGAGATCAAAGGTCACAGATTCTCAAGTCCCATATGTAAAGTAGTATAGTATTTGCATTTAACTTTTTTTGCAGGTATGTTTGTGTAAGGATATCAGACCTTGGAATTACAGATAGTTGTGGACTGCCATGTGGGTGCAAGGAATTAAACTCAGCTCACCCAAGTCCTCTGGAACAGCAGCCAGTGTTCTTAACCCCTGAGCCATCTTTCCAGCCCTTGCTGTTTCTTAATAATAGAAATTTTTCTTACATGACCACCATATAATTATCAGTATAGTTGACTACTTAAGATAGATAGCACACCGGGTGGTGGTGGCGTCAGCACTCAGGAGGCAGAGGCAGGTGGATCTCTGTGAGTTCGAGGCCAGCCTGGTCTACAAGAGCTAGTTCCAGGCCAGGCTCCAAAGCTACTGAAAAACCCTGTCTTGAAAAACCAAAAAAAAAAAAAAAAAAAAAAATAGCACAGTGGGCAGAGTGGAACATGCTCTATCTACCTATTTATCTATCATCTAATCTATCTGCCTATTTACCTATCTATCAATCATCTAATCTATCTGTCTGTCTATCTCTCTATCATCTATCTAAAGTAATTGTGGAATTTGGTTGGTATTTGTTTAGCAGATGTAGCCAGATGCATGGGGCACACAGCGAGTAGGCCAGGCTGCTGTGCTTTCTCAGTGTTTGCCTGGAGGCAGCCCCAACTCTGTGTCTCTCTTCATCCTTGAGTACTGCTTAGGTCTCTGTTTCATGCTTGCTTATTCATCAGGCAGTGATTGGAGTCTCCAGATGGTATATTTGTTAGAATAGTTCTTGTCCCACCCCTTCTATTCAGGATTATTTGTATGTTATTTTATAAAATTGGTCAGGGAATAAATAGCTTTAAGCTTGCTTGCTTTTGCTTTTTTTGTTTGTTTGGTTGGTTGGTTTTTGTTGTTGTTGTTTGTTTTTCAAGACAAGGTTTCTCTTTGTAGCTTTGGGCCTGTCCTGGAACTCTCTGTAGACCAGGCTATGTCTGGTCTAGAGACTCACAGAGATCCATCTCCCTCTGCCTCCCAAGTACTGGGGTTAAAGGTGTGCGCCACCACAGCCTGGCGCTCTGTTTCTTGAGAGTGTGGCTGCAAACCTGTCCTCCACTCTCAGGAAAGGTCATCCTTTCCAACTAACCCGTCATCTTAACTAGTGAAGGAGGAAGGGGGCAC
Source organism: Alexandromys fortis (assembly GCF_014885135.2). Classification (NCBI taxonomy): domain Eukaryota; kingdom Metazoa; phylum Chordata; class Mammalia; order Rodentia; family Cricetidae; genus Alexandromys; species Alexandromys fortis. The sequence continues at coordinate 2,107,955 of NW_026068088.1, forward strand.
AGGCTGAGCCGTCCACATAGCCAGGTGGACCCTGCTTGAGCAGCAGTGGTGTGAACATACAGCTGCCGTACTACCCTCACCTCCTGGATTTTGTTGAAGATGTTGACTGGGGATGTGGGACAGGACTGCTAAGACATATGCTAAAAAGTCAGAGTCGCGCTCCCCTTGCTAGTGAAGTACAAGGTTCAGCGAAGCCCTGGTGTTCAGGAGCGACTGTGTCTATTTGCTCAGCTCCCAATCTGCCCCTTTGCCCTGAGTGCCCGGAAGGCTTGGCCACAGGGACTACAGGGAGGGGCATTGGAAGCAATCAGTGAATAAATGTAGGCTTTGCTTCCTGGCTGTAAGGCCACAGTGAGTAGTGCTGTGGGGGAGAGGGAGTGGCAGCTGTTACCTTCCTCAGGTGTTGTGGACTCTGCAAGAGAGAGTCCTTCAGACGGTCCAGCTCTTCCTCATTCACTGAGGATGCAGGGACTTTAACTGGCTTCCCTAAAATCACAAACTAATGAGTGGTTAGGAATTTTAGTAACCTTTAGTTATCAAACATATCATCTGTAAGACTCATTCTTCACAAACCTTGTACAACGTATCCCAGCCTTTATAGGTTAGGGTCCATGTTTTGTTTTTATATTTTCCATTTAGGAAAATTCTAATCACTTTATCTTTTATTATATAAATCCTTATCTAAAACATTCTCATGCTCATCCTACCCTCCCCCTTTTCAACTATGATCTAGTTTATTCTGGAGCTACAGATGAGTGACCCTAACATGGGGACTAGGAGCTCGGTCTCCCATGCTTCATGTTCCAATGTGGAAGCCGTTTCATGGACTTTTACAGTAATAGAATGAAAAAGTTCTTTTTAACTTTTCTTACTAAAAGTTCTCTCATATTTACTACCTCCTTAACATTTTTCTTACCTACTTACTGTTTCTTCTTTAAATAAGAGCTGAATCCAAATTATAGATATGGCACAATGTAGCAAATTAAGATCTGTAATCTTGTATCTATCGTAAAATCTGTATTCTATTGATATCAAACTTCCCACCTCCAGGGGCGGGATCCTCACACAGAACTTGAGAATTAGAGAAGTCTTGCATCCCAACAAACACCTCCAGAGATGCCCGTGACCTTCAGCAGCCAGCACTCTTAGCTGAGAAGCTTGCTCACACACTAACCTTGTAACCGTAGTGTTGAGTACAGAAGATGTTTCTTGCCCTTGTTCTAGCAGTGGACACCTGGGAGGCTGGGTTTCTGTGGGTGCATCCTCACTTCTCCATCAGCCCATATGTAACACTCTCAGATTGGGTGGTCCACATATCCGTCATCCTGTATGTAACACCGTCAGATTGGGTGTTCTATGTATCCATCATCCTGTATGTAGCACTGTCAGATTGGGTACTCCACATGTCTAGCAGGAATCATCCGGGAAAGCCCTTTTGAGGCAGTCAATCGGGGTTCCCCATTAGGAGTCCCGGGCAGTGCAGAATGTCCTCAGGGACACTTCCAAGTGGAATAATAGATTGTACCAGGTGGAGATAACCTCACCAGATCGGCCCTCACAGCCCAGCAGGAGCTGACAGAGGAAGTGGAGGCAGTCAGCTGGAGTTTCCAGGGAGCTTTCCCTACATGACTAAGCTCTGCACAGCTGGATTTGTGGGCTCCTCCTTCCCACTGGAAGCTCATTTCTGTCCTGAGATAAGCAATGGTGACATCTATTAGAAATAGTTTTATTTCCAGTTCTTTTCAGGGAAATTTTTTGCTCTTGGGCTGGTTTGCTGTTCTTTTCTTCCTTGTCACAGTTAGTCAGGCCAGCCCATCCCTAGACAAGGGACGGATGGATACCTTGAGATAGACTTGCTGAATTGTGGAGGGCCAGTGTCTCAGCTCAGGCAGAAAGGACAGTTTACTAATGCAATGTGTATTACCTGTGCATTTTAAAATTTGCTTTTTCTTTATTTAGTACGTGGTATGTGTGAGTGTATATGGGTATGGCCTCCTGTGCTGGTGTGTGAGAGCCAGAGGTTGATGTGAGGATGTATTCCTCAATTACTTCTCCACCTTAGTTTTTTGAGGAAGGGTCTCCCACTGTTCTGGAAGCTTGCAGTTTTAGCTAGATTGGCTGGCCAGCAAGTTCCCAGGGTTTGCCTGCCTCCACCCCGACTGGGGTTCTAGGTTTAACTCTTTACTCAGAATTTCTGTTTTTCTTTTTTCTCTCTTGCAGTTGAAATGGATGCAGTCAGAACTAAATGTTGAAGAAGTGGTAAATGACAGGAGCTGGAAGGTAGGAAATAATGTTGGTTCTTGCAGAGAACTGAGCAAGCAAGGGGCAGCCAGGGGAGGAACAAAAAGTGCAGGAAACTGAGAACAAAGAACCAGCAATGCTAACTTCTGTGTGGGGGCACAGCGGCTTTACAAGCAGCCAGAGGGTTTTGTGATTCTGTGCATCTCCTAACACTAATTATGGGCATATAGAATATTCAGAGTTTTTATTGTAGTTAACTGAGAATTGTCAAACAAGTTATTTGTTATAATTAGCCTTTTATGCAGTTACTTTTTACAAAAGCAAAGTTGCTAACATTATTTTGCATTTGTGTCCGTTAATATTCATTGAGTTTCATTAAATGCAATTACATAGGGAACATTAAGTGGAAAGGAACCACTTAGATAAGTAAATTCCAGAGAAGCGAGAAGAGCCGAGCTGAGTTTCTCCACACTCCACACTCTAGCTGAGCTGAGCTTCTCCACACTCCACACCCTGGCCGAGCTGGACTTCTCCACACTCCACACTCTGGCCAAGCTGGACTTCTCCACACTCCATACTCTGGCCAAGCTGGACTTCTTCACACTCTGACCAGATCTCTCTGGACTTAGAGATCAGCTGCTGGGCACTGACTAACTTCTAGCATTTAGTAACTGTTCGTCTCTTCAGGAGTTTTTGTTTCAGAATTTTCACACACACACACACACACACACACACACATACACACACACAGATTAATCATTGAGCAGAGGTGATGTTCTGGTATATAACCTTCCAGCTCAGACTTGTTAACTGTTTCCAAAAGTCGTAAATGAAGTCACCTTCTACCTGTTAGTAGCCAACATTTCCTGTGTCATTAAATAATTACATCTATCTTTAAAAAAAAAGCACTCACAACATGTGAAGGCATGAATAAATCACAGACTATAAATTGACTGCTTTATGGCATTTCTTTATCTTACTTGCCAAAGTGTAGCCTATACTTGCCCTTGCATCTGCATTAGGGCTATGCTGCTTAAAAGATTTTGGCAGTGCTTGTCTATGCACACATTCTTTGTAAAGTAGTAAGTTTTTCTGGGGCTCTGATGGGAGAGGGGGATGGTGACTGTCTGGCTGTAGAGAGCCGGTCCAGAGAGTTTCGGTACACGTAATGTGTGGTAGGCGTGAAACCGTTTGGATGTGCAGTCACAGGTGCTCCTCAGCATGATGGGATTACAATCCCACTACACCTGAGTGTTCTCAGGACACTGAACAGCGGACTAAGGCACAGGGAGACAATACTCTGCTGTGTATTATTAGCCCACAGAAAAATCAAAATTTAGCCAGGCTAAAGCAGGACTGTGAGTTTGAGTCCAGGCCAAGATACATAGTAAGTTAAATACCAATATGAACTACAAAACAAGACCTCTTTCTCTTTTTAGCCCTGTTACTCCTGTGAATGGCTCTGCCAAGATTTTTATGTAGCATTGCCCCATTTAGTCAGAGAGCATTCTCTAACACTTAGGAAATGTTTCAGATTTTAGGAAGCAAGGTGACCCAAACAAGAAATACATAAATTCACATAATTTCACAGAAGGCATATCCAGCTAGCTAATGGGTGTTGAAATTGTCTAGTGAATGTTACCAGGGTGTACATGACGCTTAATTTGGTGTGCTAAAGAAATTTTGTGTTTCTGGGCCTGTTGACCTAGACCAGATGCTAGCATCCTCCTAACTTGTTGACAGGATAACTCAGTGACTTCTGTTTCTGTTTGAACATCTTAGGTGTTTAATGAACGCTGCCGAATTCACTTCAAGCCTCCAAAGAATGAGTAGAGAGAGGTTTTTTAAAAAGATCTGGTCATCTCATCAACTACGCATGACAGACGTCATCAGGGTGGGCTCCCGGGGATGGTCTCCGAGCCAGCAGGCCAATTCTCATAATTATAATAATCAATTACTATTTTATACTGATTCTGTACAAATGTTTTGTAACTATTAAAATAATTTTCTGACTCCGTGTACATACTTATTTGGTGGCTTTGCAAGTTGAGACAGTAAGTTCTCCATGTCATTTTGTCTGCTTGAGTTTTACAAATTTATTAGTATGGATATGAACCTTCTTCGTCATAGATGGAGTTTCTTTTTTGTTTGTCGTTGTGGGTTTATTTTAAAGGGGCAGAATCAGGCTGGAGAGGTGGTCAGAGGTTAAGAGCACTAACTGCTCTTTCAGAGGACAGTTTCCATCTCAGCACCCTCAAGGTACTCAGAACTCTATAACAGTCCCAGGGGAGCTGATGCCCTCTTCTGGCCTTTGTCGGCACCAGTCACACGTGATGTAGACATACGTGCAGGCAAAATACCCATGCTTACAAAAAAGTAAATAGAATGACAGAATTAGGCTGGATCCTACAAACAAACTCTCTGATTTTTTTTTTTTTTTTTAAAGCTGTGCATGGTGGCACGTGCCTGTAATCCTATCACTTGGGAGGCTAAGATGAGTATATCACAAGTTTGAAGCCATCCTGGGCCAAATAGTGAGAACCTGTCTCACAAAACAAAAACATGAATCAGGCTGTGTTGCTCCACACCTTTAATCCCAGGCAGAGGCAGGCGGATCTCTGAGTTCGAGGCCAGCCTGGTCTACAGAGCAAGCTCCAAAATAGCTAGGGTTACACAGAGAAACCCTGTCTCAAAAAACAAGACAATAAAAGAAGAACATTTATCTCGTATTTACATATAAAACTCTTGTGGGTTGTAATTGTCTTCTAGACAGTTGCATGGATACAAAAGGGAAGCATGCATTTTAGGACGGGGAAGGGTGAATGACTAAAACGAGACTGTTGTGGGTAGAGGGCTCCACAGTGAAGGAAAAGTGCTTGGTGGTCTGGGGTATTAGCTTCCTGGGGCCCCAGAACAGCCCATCACGGGTCAGCTGCCTATGCCAGACTATTCATGTTTGCTGTGTCACAGTGCAGACAGGTTGGACTGGACAGGGTTCTTTGCTCAGGGTGGGAAAGCTGAAATCCACCTAGAATGAGCCAGGCTTTTGTCTGAGTTCCCAAGGAACACTGCTTCTGAATGTATTGCGTTTGGGGGCAGAATTTAGTGAGTTGTAGAAGCAAAGTCCCTGTGTACTGGCTGGCTGTGTGGTACCACTCTACAGGAGGTTACCCCCACTTCTCAGCACGGGGCCTCTTCCATCCTTACACCAGCACTGGTGTGTTTACACTGGCGTAGTCTGACTTCCGTTCCTGCTGTGAGCCTGACAAGGGTTTGTAATTAGCTCCACCACAATGCTGCTTTTCTTTAACTCAGTCAGTGGGTTAATCTGCACATCACTTTTGCCACGTAATGTAGCAGTCAAGATGTGATTAGGACAGGACATAGAGCCTGACAAGGGTTTGTAATTAGCTCCACCACAATGCTGCTTTTCTTTAACTCAGTGGGTTAATCTGCACATCACTTTTGCCACGTAATGTAGCAGTCAAGATGTGATTAGGACAGGACATAGGCGGTGCCAGTTTAAATTCTGTTTACAGTCATGATTTAAAAATTAAAGCCACATGGCCCTGGCTTGTCTGGCTTCTGGGAGGCCTGAGCCTGCAGCATCTTGATCTTCAGATTGTGTTCCTGGACGTCAGCCAAGCAGGCGTAAGCGTTCCCTGTTTTGGTGATGCAGCTCTTTGGAACACTTACTGTGGGAGCTTGCTGGGGACACTGGAGGCCCAAAAAAACCATGAGCCTATTCCCATGTTGACCACAAAGGTTACTGTGTTTCTACCTCCCACAAGTTTCCACCTAGATTTAGACCCTAGGGTTCTGCTCTCTCAAGGTTATTGTCACTGGTAGCTAAGATCCAGACCTTGTATTTCAGGGATAAAGAAGTAGATTTGTTTCTACCTCAAACAAAAGTATAAAGACTCAGCTAAGGTTCCATTTCCCTTAAAGAGATAACATTGGATTCCACCCAGGGAGTGGTTTGCCTACAGAATAATGTGGTCTAGGCCGTGAGTGTGACTTGTCCTAACAATAGAATGTTTAACTATAGACGTAGCCTGCGACCTCCATCTAGTCTTTTCATATCCTTGTATCATGTTAATGCAGTTTTTAAAAATCTTACTCCTACCTCTTGGGGCCGGGGTATTATAAGCAATTGGAAATTAAACACAGGAGATTTCAGTATTCACTGGAACTTCTTCCCGATACTATTTTATGTTTTTGTGTCTTCGTATTCTTTACTAATATTTCTAAATCCCCACATGCCTACCCTGGCAAGTGGTATTTTTGTCAAGGCTGGTCCTATAGGACTGGGAGTGTCATTCAGAAGAAGACAGCTTACCTCATAGTACAAGACTCTAGATTTGATCCCCAGCGTGGTGGGGCAGGTAAGACAGACCTCACGGTGGTGCGCACCTTTTCAGGAGTCAGGGGCAGGCAGATCTCTGAGTTCAAGGTCATTCTGGTCTCCATAGTGAGTTCCAGAGCTACACAGACCCTGTCTGGCAATAAATTAATTTAAAATTACAATTGTCGCATAGCTTTTCCTTTTCTTTTTCTTTATTTATTTTGAGACAGGATTTCTCTGTGTAGCTTTGGAGTTTGTAGAGCCTGTCCTGGAACTCTGTAGACCAGTCTGGCCTCGAACTCACAGAAATCCGCCTGCCTCTGCCTCCCGAGTGCTGGGATTAAAGGTGTGCCCATCACTGCCCAACCCACATAGTTTTTTCAATGAGAAAAAAAATTTATTTTAAAAGACAATATTGAAAAATCTTTTTTATAAAGATCTGTAATAATTTTTAAATGGGGTGAGATAAAAGGCTGAATGTAAGACAGCAGCTAATTTAACTGCTGAATCTAAGACAGCAGTTAATCTAAGCAAATACCATTAATCCCAGCACTCAGGAGGCAGAGGCAGGTAGATCTCTGAGTCTGAGTCCAAGGCCAGCCTGGTCTACAGAGCTAGTTCCAGGACACAATGGTTACACTGAGAAACCCTTTCTCCAAAAACAAGCAAAAACAAAAATGCTGGATTTTAACGTACTGCAAGGGTCTTGATGGCATTCCTTGGGGACATTTAGATTCAGGCTAAGATCATCATGATCTTTCCAGACTTCAGATCTGCCACCAGCGGGCTTTCTACCTGATCTAATTGTGGTAGGCTGCCCAGATTAATCAACTGTGACATTAGCCAAGCGTTTACCTTTGTTTGGAGTGAATAAGTGAATAAACTGAGCCTGTGTCTGTAGCTCTCAAAGCCTCAGGTTGGAAGGTAAAATTCCTTTATCTCTTCAGAAAGTAGATTGACTTGCTGAAACTCTGGCGTACAATAACTGCCTCGCAACAATCTGCTTCTCTCTTTTTACCCGGGGGAGCAGAGAAGCAACATGCCAGCCTTCAGGATGGATTTGGCTTTTACTTGGCAGAAGGCAAGCAAGGGAAAAAGCGCTGTTGATGAAACTTGCAACTTCTGCTAACACTTTAGCGTCTTAGGAGTTCTAGGCACTATTAGCCAGAATTGTGACAAAGCAAAATGCCTGCTCTTGAAAAGCTTCCATTCATTGAAGGGAGATAGTTGAGACTAAGGAATTAAGCTGTAGATAATGGCAAAATGCAGTCAAGTTCTCTGTAATAAAGAAAAAAAGAAAGAAAGAAGGAAGGAAGGAAGGAAGGAAGGAAGGAAGGAAGGAGAGAGAGAGAGAGAGAGAGAGAGAGAGAGAGAGAGAGAGAGAAAGAAAGAAAGAAAGAAAGAAAGAAAGAAAGAAAGAAAGAAAGAAAGAAAGAAAGAGCAAGTGGAGTGTGGATTGCAAATAACCGTGCTGGTTGGAGAACACGATGTCCTTGTCTTTGAAAAGCTAACTTCATTAGATACTGAAACAGGGAGTACTGTAATGAAGGGCGTTCTGTTATTCTATGATATAAGTTGTACTTCAAAGCTGTTCGTTTGGAAGTGAAATTTGCAGCGATCCTCTTCCTCGGCCCCCTGAGTACTGGGCTTACAAGTGTGCATTACCACGTGCAGCCCACGCTTGCCTTTCAGGAGTAAGTTCGGTGGTGCCCTGAAGGTAACATTTAATGTTTTGTTTTGTGCGTGTTTCTCTGTGTTCATTGTTCGGATGTGTAGAGACCAGAGGTTGGCATCTAGTGTCTTCTTTACTCTCTCTCCCTCACTAAACCTGAAGCTAGACTGGCTGCCAGCGAGCCCCGGGGTCCTGCCTCCACACCCCCAGCTGGAGATCAAGCAGGTTTTCTTGTACAGCAAACACTTTCAGCTGATCCTCTTTCTAGCCCCTGAGACTTTAATTAGTACGGTTTTAGGATTTATCACTTTTACATTCCCTAGTTTATTGGTCTAACTATGTTATCTGTTTTTTTTTAATCAGATTCACTGTTATAGCAGTTTATAGTTATGTACAGCTAGGTAGAAATAAAGTTCGTTAGAATCTAAGAAAACTCTCTTCTTATTTTTCCTTCAACATTTTGTGAGAATTTTCAAGTAGTTGGGGGGTGGGGTTAAGCAGCCAGCTCCCAGAGGCACCGGCCAGCTGAGGGCAGGCCTCGGTGACTGTCTCATAATTCACTATAGAGATCAGGATGGCTAGTCCACTGGCACTCAGAAATAATTGCTACCAAATGAATTATTTTCACTCCAGCAAGCAAAGGCTGTCCCATGTAAAGCCCCTAAATGACTTCTCACTCCTGTAACAATAACTGCAGATTCCTTAAGGTGGTCTCTGAATGCCCCCCATCACCCCTCTGCATTTACCTCTGCTCCGAGCCAAGACCCAGAGTCACTTCAAATTTCTGAGCTTGCTCTCTCCCCTGCCTCTCGTCTCGGCCATCACTCCCTTCAGCCACGGCAACCTCCCAGGTTAGGTGTCCCTTTTGTGTTCCCACAATAGCACATCCATTGGGGGCTTTGCCAGGCTCTTAACTTGCTGGCTTTCCTCTTCAGTTTGTGAGGCCCATGCTCGTTCCCAGTTCTCAGAATGCGTGGAATATTGCTGGTCCCACACTGCGTTTTCCTCTTTATCGATAGGACCCTGGCTCTGATTACTGGGTGCCCAGCTTCCCTTGGAGCCTGGGGAACAATCAAAGCTCAGAAGTAGAAGCTGACATGGAACAGATTACTGCCCTGTTCTCATTGCCCCCGCCATCTTTGTAGACACAGCATATCTACAAAACTATCAAGAAACAGCAGAATAGCAATGGAAGTCTCTACTGTCAGTAATTACTTTGAATGTAAATGGGCTGAACTCTCCAGTGAATAAATGGATTAATAATATATATTGTAGTAGCTGTTTAAGTTTTAATGGCACGTACAGACAAGGTAAAAGGACAGAAGAAGATAGTCCACAAGAAGGGAAACTGAATAGTGATGCTGAGACACGTATCAGACAAAGGGACTTGAAATTTAAAATGGCAGAGAGCCCACAAAAGTCAAAATGATCCGTTTGCCAAGAGGGTGCCGTAGCTGTACCCCACCAGCGAGACACATAAGCAAACGGAGCAAATCTAAAGATTTGCAGGAAGTTGACGGATTAAGATACAGTAGTGGTTGGGAGCTGGGGCTGGTGGCACACGCCTGCCCCACGACACAGAGGCAGGACCATGCGTTCCAGGCCAGCAGAGGCTGTAACGGGATCCTGTCTCAAAACAGCAACACCAACAAAAGAAATACCACAACAGTAAGGGACTTTCAAAGACCATTTTCAATATCGGACAGGTTATCCAGACAAAATCAACAAAGGAACTCTGGACTTCACACTTTGACCAAATGGACCCAATACAGAATCCAGCACATCCTGTGCCAGACCAAGACAAGTCTAGCAATCGAAGAAGACTGATGCCATGCAAATGCCTTTTTATTTATTTTACATCACAACATTGTGACAGTAGAAATCACGGGCAGGAAGAACGTTGGAGACTCACAAACACAGGACAGTTAGGCAACATATGACAGAACAACCGATGGATCAACGAATAGCTTTTAAAGGAACCTGAAAATGAAGGCAACAGAAACCGGAAAGGACACACCAAGACTTGTAAGATGGGATACGGCACACGCGGCTCTGAGAGCAACGGCGGTCACGTTTAGTCCTTGCGAAAAGATCACGAATGAACTGCCAGATGCTGTGGTCGAGCCGGGGTCAAAGGACGAAGGGGAGAATAGAAGCCAGAGCAGAAGTAGACGGAAATCCGAAAACAAGCAAGACAAAGTCAGTGTTTGAAAAGATTGAAGAGTTGATGGCTCTTGGTCTAAACTGAACAAAAAAACTGGGGATCCCAGAAAATGTATTCACCAACCAAAGTAGAGGCAATACGGCAGCTACCACAGAAATACGGGGAACTATAGAATGTTATTCGGAACAATTGCATGTCCCCAAAGAACCTAGGAATTTCCAGACATGTTCCCCTACCGACACTGAAGGATAAAGAAACAGGAAATCTGCACGGATGAATAAAGAAGAGCCTGGTGATTAAACCAGTAATAAAAAGCCTGCCCTGAAGGAAATGCCCAGCCCTGATGGCCTTAGCCCTGAGTTATATCAAACTAGCCTGGTCTACACAGTGAATTTTCCAAGCCATCCACTGGCTGCGTGGTGAGACCCTGGGTAAAACAACAACAAAACATCCACCAGCAGTGTTTCCCAACACTAACAATAGCCTGTCTGAAAGACTAATAAAAAGAAAAATCTCACTGTAACAACTTCCCACCCTCACCAGGCCTTTAGAAATAAAAATTTGATTAGGAAGATAAGGCTGCCCGAAATCCTAAAACACGAATCAAAGGAGATACATAGTAAAAATAAAATGTTTTGTCCGTGCACTGGAAGCACTAATGTTGTTAAAATGATCATATGACCCAAAGGACACTATATATTATTAGTGTTATTATCTATAACACTAATGTTATATCTGTCTAAATTCAAATATCAGGCTGAGTGGTGGCAGCTCACGCCTTTAATTCTAACACTCGGGCAGCAGAGGCAGGTGGATCTCTGAGTTCGAGGCCAGCCTGGTCTGCATATTGAGCTCCAGTTGCAGCTTTCAAAGCATGTCATGTAAAATACCTCTTTATTTTCCAAATATGGAAGCAGAGATGGCATGCTGGGTTCTGGGCAACCACAGGGAACATCCCTGGCAGCCACGGACCTAACCCACTTGCAGTGAGGATGAAGAGGTACTAAACCTTTACCCAATTGCAGCCGAACCTTATTAGTTTTTATAAGCTTTCCGGTTGGCACCGTTTACCGTGGAATTTCTGCTCTAAGCCAACAACACTGTGCTGTCTTTGGCAGCACGTGCACTAAAATCGGAATGATTCAGATTAGCATGGCCCGTGCCCAAGGGTGACACGTAAATTCAGGTAGCGTTCCAGGTTTTAAAACATTGTCAAGAAAGCAAAGGTCAGTACTATAAATGAACAATACTGGAAGCAAACAGTTATTTGAAGAATGCTTCTTTATTGACGGCCACATCTCTACAGTGGGAGGAATCAGGTCTCTTTAGAAGTAGGTGATTTCATCATCCTTGGTTTTGTTAGTCTGGTAACCACTAAGCACCAAATCCTCATCTTGTCCGGGAAGACCTTGAAAGACTTTCACGTGTATGTAGTTACCATTGCCGACATCCACCTGAAAGACATGAGGGTGGGAGATTATTCACGTGGATCTACACTGTATGACAGACCAGCTGTCTTGTAAAGATGGTGTGGGGGGAGATTATTCACGTGGATCTACACTGTATGACAGACCAGCTGTCTTGTAAAGATGGTGTGGGGGGAGATTATTCACGTGGATCTACACTGTAAGTCAGAGCAGCTGTCTTGTAAAGGTGGTGTGATAAGCCATCCTGAAATGAAATGACACTTCCGTCCAAGGCGGCGCCCGAGAACTGAGCTCCCATCAGCCCTTATGTTTGGAGAAAGAGCAGCTAACAGTATGGCAGGAAGTGGGTTTCCTAGATTTGTTTTTAATACTTTTTAGAAGAATATTTTATTTGTATGGACAATTTGCCTGCTTGTATTTCAGCGCACCATGTGCGTGTGATGTCTGGAGAGGCCGGCAGAGGGTGCTATCTCCCCTCAAACTGGAGTTAGAGATGTGGTGAGATTTCATGTGTGCTGGAACCCACAGCCAGGTCCTCTGCAAGGGCAACCAGTGCTCTTGCCATCTGTCGAGCTCCATCTGCGTTTAATTTATTGTGCTTTTCATTATAACCTGGGTACAAATCACATTCCAGAACTTCATTTGATTTTCATGATGCGTGGAACAGAAGCAGAGGGCAGCCTATATTTTTGGTGATTCTGTTTTCTGACTTCTAACTTGGGAGAGAAAGTGCCATATAGCTCGATAAAGGAGAAAAACCTCAGAATCGCTTAGAAAATGTGGACTGTATGGGTCCCTGTACCCAAGGTGTATTGGAACCTACTTTGTGAATTCCCACCAGGCATTTGAGAACTGAGAGGGGTGGGTGGTCTGCTCACCTCCTTTGTAAAGTAAAATTAAGAAGGTTAGGTGCACTGGGCAGTGGTGGCACATGCCTTTAATCCCAGCATTCAGGAGGCAGAAGAATCTCTGGGTTTGAAGCCAGTCTGGTTTACAGAGCAAGTTCCAAACTTGCTCCAAAGCAAGGACAGGCTCCAAAGCTACACAGAAAAACCCTGTCTTAAAATGGACCTATCAGAGTTTATCATTATATACGACACTATAATGAGCAACACACAAAACGTGTGTGTGTGTGTGTGTGTGTGTGTGTTTGATCACACTGACTGCTTACTGTAGGTCTGAAAAAAGCTGTGGCAGTATCAGTTTTAAAGATGCCAGCAACAGACCAAGGAGATGAACTCCTAGAGCTGGGGTGCAGCTTGGTTAACACAGTGTTTGTCTGTCTAGTACGAAGCCTTGAGTTTGGTCAACCAGCACCTCATAAACCCAGTGATGTGTGCCTACTATAATCCCTGCATCCGGAGGTGGAGGTAAGGGGAGCAGAAACTCAAGGTCATTTTATATTACATATGAAGTTTGAGTTCCAACCACCAGAGATACATGAGATCCTGCGTCAAAACAACAACCAAACCAAGCCAAAACAACAGACAACAAAAACCAATGAACAAATGGCAGAACCTAAATTTCAACCTAGATCTCTTAGATTTCATCATCCACATCATTTTCCTTCTCTTGTTGGCTGGTTTTGTTTTGAGGAAGAATCTCTCTATGTAGCCCAGGCTAGCCTCAAACTCTGGAATCGGCCTGCCTTGTCTCCTGAGTACTGGGTTACAGGTGTACCCCATGCTCAGCATTTGTATTCTTCTCACTGGACAGTGTTCCTTTTTTAATAAAAGTGTTTGTTTCCTCCTTGGCAAAGAGCAGCAACCATTGCAAACATTGCTAACATTACTCAAGCCAGTGCTTCAGCTGGAAGTCCGGGCTCTGTGCTTACAGTAGTGTGAACTTCTAGTGTCATTTACCTTTCTAGAGATCAGTTTTCTGATTGGTACCAACTAACTAACTGATTGGTAGAAGTGGTTTATTTTTGTTTCATGGCTTTTTAATGAGGATCAGGTGAAGAGGGGCATGGCCTGCTTATAGAATTGTACCTGCACATCCTAAGGGCACCATGGGTTATTGTTCCCACCATTCAGGTTAGGGGGTTAGACTCAGGGGAGGGGATGTTGGCATCACATAGAATTTATTTATTTGTTTGTTTGTTTGTTTTGGTTTTTCGGGACAGGGTTTCTCTGTAGCTTTGGAGCCAGTCCTGGAACTAGCTCTTGTAGACCAGGCTGGTCTCGAACTCACAGAGATTCGCCTGCCTTTGCCTCCCGAGTGGTGGGATTAAAGGCATGCGCCACTGCCGCCTGGCATCACACAGATTTTAAACAAGTGTGAACAAGGAGTAGAACCAAGGTCAAACCTGGGACAACCCTAACAACAAGGCCTGTAGTCCTTCATTGTACAACTCTCTCAGTAGGAACTCAAGACAGAAAATCTAGAGAGTGGCTGAGAGCCTCACAGCTCTGTGCCTGCTGGAAGGAAGGAGGGAACTAAGGCCCAGTGGAAGAGTAGAAGGAGGGGGAGGGAAAGGGAGGGGGAAGCAGAGAGGGGAGAGGGGGAAAGGGAGAGGGAAGGGGGAGAAGGGAAGAAATGGAAGAGAATGAGAGTGAACACACTGCAGTAGGGTACTCAAGGGAAGAAAATTTCAAGATAATTTTCTAATGAGCTTTTTAAAGAAGTATGTGAGGAAAGTAATTAATTAATTAATAAATGAAGTGTATTTATTTGGATAATCAGAGTTATTAAAATAGCCTCAGTTTTGGTGGAAAATTCCTATCTTTGTGTGATTTTTTTTTTTCCTGAACTGCTACTTCTTTCCGGGCTGTGAAGAAAGATCGTGGGCGGAAGCAGTTCCTGATGAGGGATTTGCCCACAGTTTCCTCAGGCCTGGAACACACCAGGAACTCAACTGTGATGGAAACAAACAGATCTGTTCCTCATACACAACCCATGTTGAGCTGGCTAGCTCCACTCAAGTCATTTTTTTTTAAACGGAATACATTAAAAAATTATATCTTAAGTAGTTAATTACTTTTTAAAAAAAGAAATAAATGGCACTGTGCCTTGGTCCAGTGACAAAGCAGACTAGGTAGAAGCACCTCAACATCTGTTATCTTTGAAATCAAGATTGTCATTGTTAATACATAGAGATAAACACGGCTCCTATCTATTATCCACAGTTGAGTTTTTAAATAGCTTTCATTGATATCACAGGCGAGTCAAAGTATTTTTTTTCCACTGGAACTCAATCAGGACACCATTTAAATTAATTTTTTGATATGACAAGCTATACAATTTGTTTTAATTTTTAAAAAATTACTCATGTGCATGTGTGTCTGTGTACAGCATCTAGGAATAGGTGCCCTCAGAGGCCAGAGCAATCAGATCTCCTATAGCTGGAGGTCAGGAGGTTGTGAGCCTTCTGATGTGGGTGCTGGACACAGCCTGCAGCTTCTGCAAGAGCAGCATGCACTCCTAACAGCTGGATCATTTCTCCAGCTCCTAAAATTTATTTTTTAAAATACTATAAATGTGACTATACTCTGTGGCTGGAGTGCCACAAGTTGGACCTTCTTGAGTTGTAAAAAGAATTATTTAAATCATATTACTAACCACTTATTTAAAGGACGAAAGTGGCTTGAATTGTTCTTCCAACTAATGATTAGAGTCCTTCTTTAAGTGCATTTGATTTGGACACACATAGAATTAGGAAGTTTGGAGGTAGGAAAGGCTCTAAGACACTGTTTGGAAAATTCCCACATCCTAAGACATTATCTTCCACATCTACCTGACAGAAGAAACAGCCATGACCAAAACCCATGACCCGGACTGTTACTGCCTCTTTTTCTATACAGGTTCTAGAAATTAAGAACCATATAAGTAAGCTTCCTATATCCATGAGGAAAAGCAAGGTAAATATCCTTCTGGAATCTTCTATCTGCAAGTGTCACGCTAGTGCCTTAACCAAAGACAAGTGGTAGGAATGAAGGTCCAGGCGGGGCAGCAGGAAACGTCACACGGGTGATAACTGAAGTTGGAGTCTAACCTTAATGAAGTAATTGACTCCAGCGACGACTTGACTTTTATACTCGGTGGCTTCGAATTTTTCATATTTCTCGTTGGTTTTCTCTTCTAGCTTTTCTCTGATCTTATGAAGAGAAAGGAAGAAATGATGTTAGAGCCGGGTTGAGTCTGTTTATCTGAGCTGCAAATCTGAGAACCTCACACTACCGAGAGTCCTCAGAGATGCTGATGAAACCTGGCATGGTGGCTCAAGCCTATAATCCCAGAATTTGGAAGACGGAGGCAGGAGTATCCTGTTCAAGAGGAGCTTGGGCTATATAGAAAGTTCCAGGCTAATTGAGGCTACAAATTGAGACCCAGCCTCAAAATTCAAAATAAAGCTATAAACTAAACTTAAAAAGATAAAATCATTGTTTCCCCATAGAAACACTTTAAGAATGTGATACAGGTTAAAAGTCAAATTATACTGCATGAGGTTGAATTAATATCAAACCAGTGTGATCTTACAAAATAGTCACAATTTAGGGCCTCCAAATAGCTCAGCAGAGTAAAGTCACTTGTCACCAAGAAAGCATGACAACCTGGGTTCCATCCCTGGGACTCACATTGCGGAAGGAGGAAATGGACTCCTCCAAGTTGTCCTGCAATGATCTACATACAAACACACACACACACACACACACACATGCATGCACGTACACACATGCAAAAATAAAAGCAAAGCAGAAACCAATATAGTCACAATTTGCAATAAAGAGCTCTAATAGTTGCATCTGTATTTGATTAATAATTAAAAACAGGACAGCAACAAGTACTACTTATTGTTTTAAACTGATTGCACAATTACTGATGAAAATGATGAATTGATTTAGGCAGTCAATAAAATAATAATTGATTTAGATTTTAGATTTCCCCTAGCATTTCCATCTCACACGCCAACACTCGTTCTAGAATCTTCCAGACCAGAACATTACAGTGGAATATTATCATGAAGGAGTCTATAAATGTCTCCAGCTGTCTCTCAACTGTCCCCTCTCCTCCAGGATCCTGCACTGCGCTGAACATCACGTCTCTCTAGCCTTTCAGTGGGGTTGGCTCCCAGGTCTTTCTTTGTCATTCTAACCCTGACTCTGGACTGTTCATTTGTGGTGTCCCTTGACTTTGGTTGGTCTGACCTCTCTTGTGTCTGCCTTCTCCATTCTTTACAGCACAACTCGGTGGGTCCTCAGTGCATTGTATCAGGACCCATGGTTTTCCTTAGTTGCGGATGGAGACACTGTCTCTTGGGTAGGCTGCCTGGCAGGACTCACTACTGCAAGTTACTGTCCTATCCCTCTTTGATGAACCCTAGGGGGAGGCATGATTGGACCACACAGTATTTTCTCATCACAGAGGAGACTATTTCTCATCAGGCCTTCATCCCTTAATTTTGACATGCTTCTTGACAACATGCTTTTGCCAAATAATAGTTTAGACTTTTTTCTCCCATTCCTTATGTGTTTGTTAATTAGAATTCTATTGTCAGGAACACCTGTTCGCTCTCTACTATTGTCCTCCACTTGTCTGTTGAGATCTCCCTCAACTTGGTGTCTTTTCAGTGTGGCTCCATCCTTTTATGAGTTCTTCCTCCCTGTGTGGCACTAGAACACTCACCAGACTCTTCTTTGTGTGCACATACAGTTGTATGTGACAGCTACAGTTTTTCCTTGGTGTCTGTAGGGGATTGGCTCTGGGATCCCCTATAGATAGCAAGATGCTCAGATTTCTTATGTTAAATTATCATGGAATTTAAATGCACATCTTCTCATATGCTTTAACTCATCTCTGAACCACTTAGACCAACTAATACAATGAAACACCTAGTAAACAGTTACTCTGTGTTGCTTAAGAAATAATGACAACTGTTCTTGAACTCTCTCTGTAGACCAGGTTGACCTCGAACTCAGAGATCCACTTGCCTATGTCTCCTGAGTACTGGGACTAAAGGGGTGTGGCACACCTCCCCTTGGCAGGAACTCCTCTCTCAACTACTGAGGATGAAGCCTGGCTTACATTCACGATCTATTTACTTATTTAATAAGTTCTAACACACACATAATAATAGCTTTAGGTTTCCTCATCTAAAAAAATTGTATTTACAAATCAGAATATGGGATTTCTATGTGGTTTTTGTAAAGATCCTATGAGTACTTTGGGCACACCATCTTACTGTTTCTGCCTAATCACGCCTACAAAATTGTGTTGCCTTGTGAGACAGAACATTTAACGGTCCCGGGGCTTATTTCTATCTCTCCTATTAACGGATCCAAATTGCATTTTCTTCATTGTTCTTGTGTCAATCACAGGCCCAGAATTTTCCATGAGGGAACTGATTTCAAATGCTCCGACTTGTTTCCTTACACGCTGCCCCACCTCTGGTTCACTGTGGAAGGTGCAGCCTCCTTCCCCTTTGTAGCAGCATGCATTTGCGTCCTTTAATGTGGGATGCTATGGGCCTGGATGCTGACTGGGAGTTGGGAAGTAGGGGAAGATGCGGGTGGGGAGATTGCTAGAGAACATTTAAGATTCTGAAAGTAGTTTGGCATTGAGGGAGCCTGGTGTGACAGACAGGAGCCCTTCTCCTTTCATGGCCTGCAGTTTCTGATGATGGCTAGAACCTATGTGTTCGTCACTCTGTCCTCCATCAGAGGACGGGGCACCCAAGAAACACAGTTGCAGAGTTGTTCCAGCTTTTCCAATTGCTGTTCATTTTCTAGGACCTGAAGATTTGAGCCATGGGGCATCCAACCTTAATGCCTTTCTCTAGTCTGCCATCCTTCTTCAGAGAGGAATGGCTAGAAGACATGGCTACAAGGTAGATAGGCAGTATTTAAGGGGATTTCACAGTATGAAAATGGGATTTAGGGAGCAGTGTGAAAATATGGTAAAGCTAGTGGGACATGTCTCATGGACATTTGTCAACTGATAAGTCTTAAAGGAAGTATGAAGAAAAGTGTGCCGGACACAAGAAAATGAAGTCCCTAGACTCTGAGTGGAGGAAAAGACCGTGTAGGACTGGATGGAAGATGGGCCTGAAGCAATATGATAAACTGGGGTATGTCCTCAACAGTTGCCAGCAATTTTCCAAGCAGAATAAGAACTGAGAAGCCTGCTGGGGAACCCATGGGAGGATGGGGGGGGCATAGGACAAGGATGACATGATGGGGAGAAGGTGTAGGTTTCTAGGAAAAAGGCAACAAATAGAACCGAAAGGACACGCTGCTGTCCCCAGGGTCCTGCCATGACATGGACGCTCATTCATCAAGCTGGAATGGTGAGCTTCCTGTGGTCCTGGGACTTCCTGGAACAGAAGTGGAGGAGGAGGAAGAGAGGGCCGTGGGAGTGACCTCTAATTGAAGATTGGAGCGTCACAGCTCACAGGATCACGGGAATCGGAGTAGAGGAGTACATGAAGATACTCGTCCAGGGACAAATGGCCATGAGGATCTAGCCATGTTCTGATAGAGATGGGAGGTGGGCGCCTTGAGAAAGCTGGTGTGGCTGAGTGCCAGGTTCTCTGAGGATGGGACACCAGGAGAAGTGGCTGACTAGGAAGCTTAGGTTAAAGAGAATCTGTAGATGACATCAACAGGAGCCATGACATGCTCAAGCCCAGGGTGTGCCCTGTTGTGCTGATGAGGTGTCTCTGTGGTGTCCCAGCTAACAAAACTCATGCTAAGTGTGTTGGCAGGAATGGTGTTCCGCCACCAGGTTTCCAACCTGAAGATGAGCATGTGCAGTGTGCCATGCATTTGCATGTGTGATCATAGCCTTTGCTTCTAAAAATAATCCTTAAAATAACATTTCTTTCGCTCAGATAAACATACCTGGAATTCTCTTCCAGTGGCTACCTACATAGATAATAAAAGATCACCAGCTGCAATCTGGACTTGTTGTTGGGGCAATATGTTTATTTGGTCTTTCATTACACATGTTATGATTTTTCATGTACGGGATGTATATGTCTTTTTATTTGATTATGTAACAATCTTTTATTTTTTTTTCCAAGACAAGGTCTTTCTATATAGCTCTGGCTGTCCTGGAACTTACTCTGTAGACCAGGATGGCTCAAACTCACAGAGATCCGCCTGCCTCTGCCCGATGAGCGCTGGGATTAAAGGTGTGCACCACTACCACCAGGTAATAATGAACATTTAAGAAAATCACGTGAACAGTTGTGTGTGTGTGTGTGTGTGTGTGTGTGTGTGTGTGTTGGGGCATGCATGGGAGCCTCAGAGGACCACCTTTGGGAGTTGATGCACTCCATCATATGGCCTGGGGCACTGAGCCATCTTGCCACCTGATAATCAATGTTTTCTGAGTGACAAACTTTAGGAATCCTTGTCTGCCCTGAAAATCCTCACATCCTCCCGATCCCAAAGACCCTGTCTGCCTTTCTGGGGCATGCCTGTGCCACTTCTTTATGGAACTTTCCCTTCTTTCTGGGCAACCTTTCCTTCCTTCCTGCTGGGGTCTTCCTTCCATTGTTCCTCCATTACCAAGTTCTCTGCAAAGGGCAGAGGCAGCCAAGAGTTGTCTCTCCTAAGAATATTTAACAGTGGATTTTTAAAAATACGAAAAATGTATTTTAAAATAAAAGTACAATGTAAACGATAGGCTGTGGAGATTATCTCTAGGACCTCTAAAAATCATTCTAGGGATGTGCTGACCCCCCTGGCCTGACCTTGTGTGGGGTCTCAGCCAACCATAATCTTGGAGGTATGGATTCAATTTCCTGACTTAACAAGGACTTCAGTAGTATCTGCCTCATGGGTTTTTTTGGAGGGGGAATGATTGATATGACTGAGAATATGCTTCCTAAAATATACAGTTTACTGCCTGCTTCTCCACCTCCCAACACGTGGTGGGGAGGGGATTGTCCCCTAAGGCTGTCTCCTGCAAGAGAGGACAGATGAGTGATTCTGGGAGCTGAGCCACTACACTGTACTTGTTCCCCTGCCAGTAAAGGGCTTGACAGCCATGGCTAATGTCTTTTTTAGTTAAACCTATGATTATGAAAGAGCACTTAACTACGTTTTGTTTTATAACATACCCTAGATAGCTTGACTTCCTCTACACTGGTAATTTTTCGGGAGTTGCGGCTATGCCTTATAGCCCTTTATGCAGCTTCTACAGTCTGTGGTCTGTTTCTAGACACCTAAGAGAGACTCAGGAAGTGCCCCCACCATGAAATGGTTCATATCTAGGCAGCTTGCATTGTGGTTTAAACCTGAGGCCACGGCTTGCATGGAGAAGGCGAGTCTGCTGCACTCTCTCTCCTCACGCCTGCGAAAGCTCCCCAGTGTGTGGAGGCCATGCAGTGGAAAGGACAGATCCTTTTCTTA
>NW_026068088.1:2129700-2223296 GCF_014885135.2 Alexandromys fortis
CCCCCCCCCCCCCACGAGCTCTGGTTCCTGGAACATCTCAGGGGGATTTTTCAGGTTAGGGGATTTTTTTCAGGCGACATAAACAGCAACGATGTCTCATTGGTGATCTTGTTCTTGAAACAATTTTTGTGTGCATTATTTTAATTAGTCCTCTTATCTCTTCCTTCCTACGAACGAAATGGAGGGCCTTTCCTTGGTACCCTATTTTGAAGTCTCATCTCTCACCAGCCTCCTCGGATGTCAGCTATCTGGTCCTACCGGAAAGTGAAGTAGTAGGTAGGAGTAACCGCGGATCCTGAGGGCCTGGAAGAAATGTGGACATGCAGGCCCGTCCAGCCCTCTCCAGTCAGATCTGCACTCTGTCGAGAGCCACAAGTGACTCACGTGCATGTTCAAGTTTGAGAACACCGACTGCATGCGAGGATTCTAACAAAGGTGCACAGATTTAGTGTTGTCTTCTTCAGAAATAAAATGCTCCAAGGTATTAATTGAAATAAACCTATGGGTTTATAAACCTTAAATATTTAGCTCCTGAATTTTAGGCTGGTGACCTCCTCCAGAATGTGCAGTGTCCTAAACATGAAAGCTCCTATCTTTTTTGCTCACATAAAAGCCAGTGATGCCCACCATCGTGATGTGTGCCTCAAATCCTAGCACTGAGGAAGCTGAGGCAGAAGTGCTGAGTTTGAGGCTAGCCTGGGTTACTAAGGGATAGTCCAGCCAGGATACAGCAAGACCCAGTCTCAAACAGGCAAACAAACAACAAACTGATCTTGCCTGCTGGGATGATGTTTCAGGGAGGAAAAACAAAATGATGCAAGAAGAGAAGGCGACAACAGATTACAAACCTACACCCAGAGTTTGCATGTATTTCTTTTTTTATAAATCACGCAACACATTTTTTTATATAGATGAGACTTAAGCAAGACGTATTAACTGCCTATAAACATTGAGTTCTGTTTTGACTGCTGGTGTGCTGCGCACAGCATCCTGGGAATAAGCTCAGGAGTCTTTAGCAGCCTTAGGTGCTCACACAGATTGGCTTCAGTTAGTGAGACTGGAAAACCCCATGAGCAAGTGCATCTGAGCTCCTGGAATCACACTTGTGATGTAAGGGTTTAGAGACCATTTTACAAATTCCCCTTCAGCAAATGGGGAAACTGAGGCTGAGGTAAACAGTGTGACCTGGCCACTTTTGCTTGGAAAATGTTGACATTTCTCTGAAAAGGCTGAACGTTCCACCTTTAGCTGCACAAAAGTCTGAATAAAATGCACACATTTCTGGTTTCTGTAATTTCCCACACTCTTAAACACAAGGACAAATTACAAACCCAATGATAAAAGCTTAATTGGGGATCAAACTTTTTCCTGAAATTGCCCCGACTCACCTTATCAGTAATCTCCTGGATTTCTGGCGTGGCTGGTTTGGCCTCTGTCAAGCCTCCTGGGATCATTCTGAGTGGCTTCTTGGCTGGGCAGGAGGCTGAGAGGAAATGATCTCCAGCACTGAGACTCAGGGTTTAAAAGGAGTTGGTAAACTCCTCCTATAAAAGGTGTTCGCTTCCACACCAGTGGAGGGACTGGGAAATGAGTGTGGCCTCAGGCAAGTCTTCTGCCTGAGTAGAGCTGGGGGTGGGGGGCAACGATGAGGTGGGGGGAGTGAATAAGTGGGTGTGCCCAGAATTCAGGCCTGGTTAGTATGGGTTCCTCCCTGCTCTCTGTGCCAATTTTTTTTCATCCTGTTGTGCCATATGAGGAGTAACATGGGTAACCAGAGTTGCCAAATATGTTTAAAGCTCGAAGAGGTCTTTGAAGAGAATACTTAAAAATGTCATGTCCGGTTGCTTAGAATTCACTCAGCTTTATAAAGACAACAAAAAAGTCTATCTGGAGAACTTTTAGTTTCTAAAATGCGTAGCCCCAAACGCAAAAAATAAATAGAAAATAATCTTTATTTCTTTTTCTTCTGCTATTGAGTCTCTTGTTTGTTTGGTTTTAAGAAGGGATTTCATGTATCCAGGGCTGGCTTTGAAATCACTATGAATCTTGAACTTCTAGTTCTCTTGCCTCTACCTGCAGAGTGCTGGGATTACAGGCATGTATCATACCCAGTTTACGTGGTGCTGGAGATTAAATCCAGGGCTTTTTGGATGCCAACTTTGTCATCTTCCAGATGAGCTATGTCCCCAGGGCAAGATAGCTAGATTTTTGTCATTCAGACTAAGCTTTTTGCGTTATTTGCTTCATGTCTTTTCTTTCTTTCCTCCTCCCTCCCTCCCTCCCTGCCTCCCTCCCTCCCTCCCTTCCTTTCTTCCTTTCCTCTTTCTTTCTTTCTTTCTTTCTTTCTTTCTTTCTTTCTTTCTTTCTTTCTTTCTTTCTTTCTTTCTTTCTTTCTTTCTTTCAAGCTGGCCTAGAATTTTTTATGTAACCCAGTCTGGACTTGAGGTCTGGCTTCTCCTGAGTGCTGAGACTAAAAGTGTGTATCATCTATGGAGGTACCCACCCCAACCGTGTCGTCCGCAGAGTAACCCCATGAGTTTGTTAACATTGTAGTCTATTTTAATAATTTGTAGCCAAGTTTTACATTTCAACTTTTATTAAATTGCATGATATTCTCTGTAGCTTTGGAGCCTGTCCTGGAACTAGCTCTTGTAGACCAGGCTGGCCTCAAACTCAAAAAGATCCTCCTGCCTATGCCTCCCGAGTGCTGGGATTAAAGGCATGCGCCACCACGGTCCGGCGATAAACACATATTTTATGTTATACTATTGTTTCTTTCTTTTTATTTATTTATTTATTTGTGTGTGTGTGTGTGTGTGTGTGTGTGTGTGTAGTTACAGATAGTTGTGAGCTGCCTGACATGGGTTCTGGGAATTGAACTTTGGTCCTCTACATGTTATAAACTGCTGAGCCGTCTCTCCAGCCCCTATGCTCTTTTTCTGCTTACTATTTTTTAAGTCTTTCCATGTTGATATGCAGACAAATTAACCAAGTTCCTTTAGTGGCCTTTTCTTCTGTTTCTTCTCTCTAACTGTGATAACATGCTACCTCACAGTTTCAATGTGCAGCCCTTTGGTAAGAGGATTTTGGTTGTTTTAGATATGTGTGTTTCACTTTTATCCTAATTTCTATAAATGTTTAAAATACAGAAGACCCCAATGAACTAACAGACATCTCTATCTCTGTCACCCAGAACTGAACATGTCTGCCAATTTTCTCGCTGGTGGAATCACCTCAGTGGCCAGAGATAGGTGGGCAGCAAGCCTTCTGCCCCCTTGCTGTGCCCTATTTCCTGTTATGCCTAGCACTTCCCTCTTGATGCCAGTAAGTCTAAAGAGAAACCCTGCCTTTTAAATGGTTGGGATATTGACTGATAAGTTATTAGGCATTCAGGCCAGCCTGAATATATGAGACTCTGTCTAAAACAAACAAACAAACAAACAAACACAAAAATGCTAACTGACAAAGCACCTTTCTTTAGCTTTACAGAACCCAGAGTGTCTGGAATCTTTGTATAGCATTAGAACCGAATGCTTTTTTTTTACTTAATCCTGTGCATCATCTGACACAGCCTGTAGATGTCTGTGAGGGTGAAAAGAAATACACTGTCTAAAAAGTAAAGGGAATTTGGCTTGAGAGGCCACTGACTTTTGAGATATCTTGATGTTTTGGAGAAGGGAAGCAAAGCTGTGTTCCCTGAATGTCACAACCTTCTTAACCTGCTCTTGCTTTTCCTCCCCATACAATCCCTTTGTACCCCATAAGTGGCCTGAGATTGAGCTTTGTGGATGACAACCCCCCAGCTCCATCTCCCCAAGCACCTCTCCTTGGGCAAACCCTGGGCTCCTCCCCACTATCTCTCATCTCCTAATCATTGGCCTTCAAGACGTGAGAAGCCAGGACTTCAGCAACAATTTGAACTTCCTAAATTTCATGTATGAGTTCAGAGACACAGTAAATTTTTACTGCTTCAGTAAAGGTGCCTACAATTGTAAAAATGTAAGAGCTTATTCTATGTTAAGTTACTTTTCTCATATTCCGGCTCATGATTCCAGCATCATGGCGGGGAAGGCACAGTGGTAGGCATGAGCCAACTGGTCTCCCGTGTCTGAAGCTGGGAAGCAGAGAAGGGTGAATGCTGTTACTCAGTCCATTTCTTCTTTTATTTAGTCTAGGACCATGGATGGCATGGTGTCCCACGTATTTAGGATGGGTTTTTCCTATCTCAACTGGCCCAATCTAAACTTTCTTCAGTGATGTGCTGGAGGTTTGTTTCCAAGGGCATCCTAACTAAATCCCACAAAGTTGATAGCATTAACCATCACGATGCTCAACTAAATAGAGTTCCGATGATTGATCGATTTTCATTGCAGACAGAGTGTTGCTATTAAGTAGCTCATGTTTTCCATGAGCTCCCCATACACTCTTGACCTTGAACTCATGATCCTTTTGAATCTCAAATTCTGGGATCATAAGCCTGTGTCACCATGCCCATGATAACATCTGCTGGTCTTTTTCTTTTTCTTTTTTCTTCTTTTTTTTTTTTTGAGGGGGTATTTGGAGACAGGGTTTCTCTGTGTAGTTTTGGTTCCTGTCCTAGAACTCACTCTGTAGACCAGACTGGCCTTGAACTCACTGAGATCCGCCTGCCTCTGCCTCCCAAGTGCACCCACAGCCTGGCATCATCTGCCATTTTTAAATGACTTGCTCTTGTAAATTTTGCTGATTTTCAGACTCAGAAAATGACACATTAAGGTTGGGGATATAGCTCTGTGGTAGAACTCTTTGCCTAGCTTGTTCAAGGTACTAGGTTCTATCTCTACTCACCAAGAAAAATCATTCTGTCCTAAGGCAAGTCATAGAACCCTACACCTTCCACTGAAGACAGCCATAAAACCTAGAACTCTTGTTTGAATCCTCCCCTGCCGTTTTGTGTAGGAGCTGACCCTGAATAAAAAGTAGTTTAGCTTGTCCTGCCTTGTAGTAGGTCATAAAACTTCCATTCTAGGAGGGGTTCTGCCCAGGACCACAGAGATGGACTGCCTCACAGACAGACAAGAATCTGAACAGACCAGCCTTACTGGCTCTCCTACCCAGTCTTTCACCAGGAGGCCATAAACCTTCTTGTCCAATCACAGCTGCAGTTAGCATCCATTTTTGGCCAAATAAAAACATGAAAAATGGACAGCTGTTCCTGGGCATGTGGATTTTCATTTCCAGAGTTTTCCATGTCATGTAAAAGTTTAATTGTGTAAACGGGCAGTGCTTTTTTCTCCTTGCCGCCTTTTGTCCCAGGAGTGTGAGCCTTAGACGAAGGGGGTGAGTGTTACCCCCTTATCTTCCCCTCCATGACAAATCAGGAGAATGATTCCTTTTGCACTGAGTCAAAAGTTTGAAATGTTTCTTTGACAAAACTTGCTTTTAAAAAACAATTTTTTTTTCTTGAGACAGGATTTTCCTGTGTAGGCTGGCATGGAGCTCACTATGTAGACCAGGCTATCCTTGAGCCCACAGAGATCCACCTGCCTCTCACGTGCTGGGATTAAAGGCACGCACCACCACACCTGGCTGATAGCCTATGAATGCCAATGTTTGATTCCTTGTGGTTTACCACGCGATAAAGAGGATAAAGTAAGAGCCAAGGCATAGCTCCTCCCGACACTGGCAGAAGAAGAAGTGGTTGAGAATAAGGAAATATTAAAGATGAAAGCTAATGGCAAATGAGAAGGAGTGTCGTGAAGCTCTGTTTTCTGGGTGTGACGAGGCCATTGTGCCCAGGAACTCACTGCAGCTATGGCCACCTGCACAAAACCAAGTTGACAAAAATCACTCAACATCCCAGCAGCCAGCACTAATTCAAAAGGACATCAAATTAGGAAAAGAATGTTTGGGGGGTAAGGGAGGAGAGAGGGAAGAGTTGGAGGGATAAAATCAATGGTCCTTTAAAAAAGAAAGGAAGGGAGAAAGAAAGAAGGAAGGAAAGGAGGAAAGGAAAGAAAGGAAGGAAGAAAGAAAGAAAAAAAGGTGGAGGGTTCACAAGCCAAGAGGACAGACTCTGCAGTCACCAAGTTGCTGGAGTCACTTGGGTGTGAGGCAGTTAAAATCTGGACACTTTTGTTCTGAAGTGCTTTCTGAGTTTGGGTATAGCCATAGCCTTGGCATCTTCTGGCCTTAGAGCTGACTTACTTTTGGGGTTTTAATATCAATCTGGAATCTAGACATTCTAGAAATCTAGAAAACTCTGGATTTAATAACAACCAGAACCATCCAAATAGTGAGCATTCCCTGAAGAAGTGCTCTGACTGCCTTAATTGATGAGGGCATGACCGCACCCCAGTCACTGGCTGCAGCTTCTGGTGGGAATCTGGATAAAAAGGGTATGGCAGAAAGTAGGGAACTCAACTTTTGATTGCTTGGCCTTCCGGCTTGATTTACTCCATTGCTGTTGCTAATTCCTTCAGCGATTTCAGAGCCCACATCTCCAGGCTTACACCACGGACTGTCAACAAGAGGCTCTCTGGGAACCGCCTAGGTTTTGGTGCCAGAGCAGGACTGACTGCTAAGGCAGCCAGCCTGTGGACTGGGCTGCTGGCCTCTCCAGCAAGGGAGTTCTGGCTGCTGTGGGACCACACCGACTGCTAAAGCAGTCAGCCCCAAGAACCAAGTAGCCCCTGGGTTCTCAATTTATCAGGTGTGATTCAGCTCATGTTGCAGTTTAAATGCAAGCCAATTCAGTAAAGTCTTTTCTGCATATATTTTCAGCCCACTGGTTCTGTTCCCTTCAGGGGCTCTGACTGATGCACTCTCCCCAACCGGAGTCTCCTCTTGTCTGGTCAAAGGCAGGATGCCAGTCATCCAGCTGCTTAATCCAGAAGCCAGAGGGAGGGTCCTACTTTATATTCTTATTTCCAAATCTGACCCATCAGGAAAATTTGCCCTTTCTTGTTAAAAATTATTATGTGTCCTTTGCTGACCTCACGGCAGCCAGAGTGACCTTTTGTAAACACAAATTGATGATGTTATACCTCTGGATAATTCACATGATTTTTTCCCCACTGATTTAAGAAGAGAAATGAGAGATGGAGAGATGGAGGGATAGAATAAAAGAGAGAGAGAGAGAAAGAGAGAGAGAGAGAGAGAGAGAGAGGAGAAAGCAAACATAATCAACCCATACAATGCACTACTAAGCCTTGATGCGAAATCTTTGCCTAACTGTTAACCTCATCTCACTGAAGTCTTCCTGCATTCTAGATGCGCTGGCCTCGTTCAGTTCTAGTGAGACGTGCCAAGCTCTCCTCCATTTAGACTCAGCACTTGGCATTGCAAGACAGGATTGCTTCTTCTTGGGTTCTTATGTGTCACCTCAGCAGAAATGTCACAGGCTAACAGAGGTCTCTTCTCCCTGTCCCAGAGGTTGCTGTGTGGGTTTTTCTTTCTTTTTTCTTTTTTCTCTTTCTTCCTTTCTTTCTTTCTTCCTTCTTTTCTTTCTTTTTTTTATGTTCTTTGTTACTCGGGATGACTGTTATCTTACCAGATCCCAGAGTCTGGTGTAGATGGAAATTTCTGTCCGACCCAGAATTGTAGCCATTCAGTCCCAAAGAAGCACACAAGGCTTATATTAGTTATAAACTGTTTGACCTGTTAGCTCATGCTTATTATTAACTAGGTCTTACAACTTAAATTAACCCATAATTCTTGTCTAAGTTTAGCTACCTAGCTTGGTACCTTTTGTCAGTGAGGTATTCTCATCTTGCTTCCTCTGTATCTGGGTGGTGACAGACTCTCTGCCTTTCCTCTTCCCAGAATTCTCTTAGTGTGGTTGCCCCTCCTATACTTCCTGCCTGACTGCTGCCCAATCAGTGTTTTATTAAAGCAATACAAGTGACAAATCTTTACAGTGTACAAAAGCATTATCCCACAGCAGTCTGGAGCAATACTTGGCAGACAATAAGTGTTCAACACATATCTGGTGAGTGAATAAGTCATTAGCTTGCTTTCTCCATTAGGCATGTATAAACAGTACTTGGGGGAGCAACCCTAGCTATACTTTCCTCATTGCTGTCCTGTTCCTGCCACAAGGGAATGTAAGAAAGATATTGAGGCCAAGAGAGACAGTGACTTGCTCTAGGTCACAGATGACCAATGGCCGAACTAGGCAGAGTATGGGTCAGCTTTCCCTGTGAATCCTCATCCCATTGCATCTTCTGGGCCTGTTCAAAGCATGGCTGACAGTAAAATAAGGGAAGCCTGGCTCTCTGTTCACTGTTCAAGGTGGTTTGAGTTGGTGAATAAGGTTGGCTTCCGGGTCATTTGTACTGAACTTGTCACTTCCCTTCCAAATGCCACCTGGTGGACTCCTCTAGAGCATCCCAGCAAAGCCCACTGATGCCACAGACATCTGTTCTGTTCAGGGAGGGGGCATCAGTCAGTAAACACATCACTGCCTGCTTTGCCTTCTATTCCCGGAAGGACCGCAGTCCAGAGAGGAAGATGAAGACATGGAAAGTGTCCATCACTCCAGTGTGAGATAGAGCTTGGTGAAAAAATCTTGACAGGAAGAGCTGGCCGAGAGCTGAGCCTCACAGACCAACGACTTAGTTTCCACTTCTAAATGTCATCTTGAAACATTCTACAAAAGCAGTTGTTTTATTGAGTTGGAACATATCTGCCCATGCTCGTCTGCTAAAAGTGTCTTCATTTGCTACTTTAAACGTATTTACTTATTATTTCTGTGTATGGGAAAGGGGTGCGAATGCAGGTGAGGTCAGAGGACAGCTTTGGGGAGTCCATTCTCCATTAGCTCATCCACTATGGGATCCAAATCACACTTAGGTTGTCAGGTTTTCTTGGTCAGCGCTTCCACCCACGGAGTCATCTCTCTATCTATCCCTCATGCACTTTGAAAAGTCCCTTCCATGCCTCTCCACATTTTCTGTCCCTGAGCGATCAGGAATCACTGTCAGTCTGTCTGCCCATCTTGCCAAATGGACTCATGTGTATGTCCTTCTCCTAACTTGATCTGTTTTGAGACTCATTCACATTGCATGAATTAACAATTCATTCCTTACCCCTGTAATATTGTACTGAACGACTACCTGCAGTTTGCTTGCTGAGGGATGTGAAGGTTGTTTTCAGGTTTTAGCTATAAAAATAATGCTGCTACAAATGCTTACAGGCAGTACTTAGACATCAGCCTTATTTCTTTGGTGACTATCCAGGAGTGGAAAGCCTGTACCACTTGGTGGGTACATGATATTTATTTTTAAGCTAGCACACAAAGTAATGGATTTCATTGTGCCATTTTCATAAACATACACAACTGCACTTTGTTCTTGTCAATCCCTACGTGTTTGCAGTTTAAAGGACTTCAGTCTTCTTTTCCAAAATGGTTCTGCCTCTTCACTTTCTCACCCGTGTTTGAGATTTCAGTTTCTCTACATCTTACCAATGAAAAAAAGTATTAACAATAATGGGAACAGACAGAAGCTATTTTTCTTTTGTGACAGGGTTTCCTTGTAGTCCTGGCTGTCCTGAAACTCTATCTGCAGACCAGGCTGACCTCAAACTCATAGATATGCCTAACTCTGCCTCCTGAGTGCTGGGATTAAAGATGTGCACCACCACTGCCTGGCTAGAAGCTTAAACATTTTGTTACTTTCCTCCCCTAAAAAGTTGCCCATATTCGCCATAAGAACTTATTTTCTTTGGAAAAATTTTATCTTTATTCTATAAATACAACATAATAGCTTTTTAGCCAGTGTTTGCAGTGAGCAGGTATTATAAGTGCTCTAGGAGTACTTACAGGGGATTGTGTGCAGCTTGTATGCAGGTACTGTGTCGTTTAGACTAAGAGGCTTGAGCATCCACAGATAGCACCGCCAGTGTCCTAGAGCCATCCCCGGCTGGCTCAGAGGACCAACTGTACTGCTAGAAAGTTCTGTATGTGAGTTCTTTGTCAGACGCCCTCTGTCTCTGTCTCTGTCTGTCTGTCTGTCTGTCTGTCTGTCTGTCTGTCTCAGTGTAGCTTTTGAATGTTCCCTAAAGGTCCACTTGCAATACTTCCTGCTCTGGTTCTCATTCTCCCTCTCTCCCTTTCTCTTCCTCGGTGTGATTTTCAATGTCCCCCAAAGGCCCACTTGTTACAGGCCTGGTCCAGTTTGCGACACTGGGAAGGTGGACACAGGCTTTGGGGGCCTAGTGAAATGAAGTTGAATGTGCACAGCCACGTTCTGACCTCCTGGCTTCCATGAGGGTCCTCCTGCCTTGACCCACTGTGCAGCCACTGACCCAAACTAATAGGATCAAATGACTGTGAGCTGGGGCAAGTTTCTCCACCCTTTAACTGGATTATCCCAGGTATGTTGTCATGGTGATGAAAGACTGAGTAACAGTGAGTGAGACCGATGTCTCCTGTTGGGTCACAACTTGTCTTTAGTAATGGGTGCTTTGGAGGAGGGGCAGGCATTTCTCATCCCAATGAAGTCCATTTTTTCCCCTTCATGGCTATTGTTACGACATGCTTTGAAAATATTTGCTTTCTATAAACAAATATTTCAGGAACTTATCTTCCTATAGTTTCTTATAGTTGCTTTCTGGACTTAAGCCTTTGAGTTAAATGTATGGCTGACTCATCTTGAATTTATTTTTATGTGTGTACCATGTGATGCATAGAACTGCAGAGTTTCTCTTCAGTTTTGTCTTTCTTTACAGGGAGCTGATGCTCCAGCGTTGCTTACTGAAAAAGAAAAACAACAACGGCAAACCAACCTTCCTTCCTTCCTTCCTTCCTTCCTTCCTTCCTTCCTTCCTTCCTTCCTTCCTTCCTTCCTTTTTTGGGTTTTTGAGGCAGGGTTTCTCTGTATGTTTGGAGCCAAAAAACCCTTTCTTTCACATTGTATTTTATCAATGCCTTCAATGAAAACAGATGGATGCTGGTAAGTGGTGGTGCAAACCTTTAATCCCAGAACTCGGGAGGCAAAGATCTCTGTGAGTTCTAGTCCAGTCTAGTCAAAAAAAGAAATAGAAAGAAAAGTCTATGTGATTTGGGTGGTTCTCTTTCCTATTCCCCTGCCCCTGAGGACCCACCAGAAGGGAATAAGAAGTCAACTTTCTAGGAAGTCTAGATCAGGAGGAATGCAAGTGGGAGGAGACAGAACTGGCTCCTACAGGTCTGTAGTCGTATGCCCCCCATTCCCCCCACTCCTCGGGGCTCCTGACAAAGGACTAAATGCCAGCCTTTCCACCAGGCTGGGTTTAGGGCCTGCTGAGGACAAAGCAGTGAGGTTTCTGATTTTCTCAGGTCCCTAGGCGTGGCCATGTTCACATGCTTTCCCCGTCCCAGGTGTTAAATTGTGTCGGAGGGGAGAAACCGCTGCACACCCTCAACATTAGGTACAGATGAAAAAACCCTCCCAGATATGCATGACCAGAGCAAGAAGTGCTGAGGGGTGCAGAAAGATGACAAAAGTCTGTGTGAGGTGAACCGCAGGATTTGGGAGGTGTGCTCTTGGCATCCGTGACTCTCAGCACTTGGGCAATCGCCGCACCTTTTCACAGGCAGAGAGTGTATTTTCTTTATTCAAAAACTTGTCAAACCGCTAGCATCACTCTCCCTACACGTCTTCCAAGCACCCACCCCTCCCCACTCCCCAAACCTGAAGTTGTCCGGGATGATAATTTAGAAGTTGCTGTACGGGAAAGGAGGCAGATTTGTAACACGGAGAAAACAGTACTGGCTTAGATAATTGTAGAGAAGAGTTGAAAATCCGAAATACACATCTGATTGCTACAGGCATTTATATTAAAATGTTTCGAGACTATATTCAGTCTAGAGATGGATATTTGCAGAAAATCCTCACTAGTGGCGCTTCTTCATTGAGTAGGCACGTTTTAATTTTTCTTCCTAATTATAAGCACAGGTGGGATTTACATCTCAATAATCAGGACCATGGCACTCTGAGAACTAGGAATATCCTTGAAAAAATTATTTTTTCTTCCTGACTTCTTTGGTCACCAGACATTTCTGAAACTGCAAGGAAAACTTCTGAAATGCAAGGGGTAACACCTCAGACAGCATGAGGCGATTGTCTGGAGAGGGCTCCACCTTTTCCTTGGAATTTACAGTCTCTAACAGGTGAGACATGAAGCCCCAAGGCACTTCCGCAGAACCTGAGTGAGAGATGAGGAGCGGTCAAAGGTGGGGTGCATTGAAGGAAAGAAGGG
Organism: Alexandromys fortis; assembly: GCF_014885135.2. Classification (NCBI taxonomy): domain Eukaryota; kingdom Metazoa; phylum Chordata; class Mammalia; order Rodentia; family Cricetidae; genus Alexandromys; species Alexandromys fortis. The sequence continues at coordinate 2,141,923 of NW_026068088.1, forward strand.
GACCAGAGTGTTTGCGGCGCTCATTGAGGTGCTCGAAGATGAGCAGAGAGTGAGGATGGGACAAAGGTATACAAAGTCAGTAAGTCTGTGGTTGTGTCTGCACCAGAGGCCTTCCTGGGTGCTGGGAGACAATGGATGAAAGGTGGAAGCCATGGGTAGCATTTGTAGAAGAACCAAGGTGTCAAGAATTTTCTTTTAAAAATACATTCTTTGTTTTGTTTTGTTTTAATTTTGTTTCTCTGTATACTTCTGGCAATCCTGGAACTCACTTTGTAGACCAGGCTAGCCTTGAACTCAGAGATTAGCCTGCTTCTGCCTACCAAGTATTGGGATTAAAGTGTGCGTCACGATCACCCAGCTAAAATTATGTTCTTTACATTTGTTTGGTGTGTGTATCTGTGTGGCTGTGCCACAGCGTGTGTGTGGAGGTCAGAGGACAGCTCATGGGAGCCAGGGCTTTCTTTCCACCATGTGGGTTCAGGGACTGAACTCAGATCCTCAGGCTTGGTGGCGGGTGACCCTTCTCATCATCCCCAACTTTTTCCCATATATTAATGTTTTAAAATGTATGTGCATTGGTGTTTTGCCTGCATGCTTATCTGTGTGAGGGTGTTGGGTACCCTGGGGCTAGAGTTAGAGAAAATTGTAAGCAGACACGTAGGTGCTGGGAATTGAACCCCAGGTCCTCTGGAAGAGAAGCCAGTGCTCTTAACCACTGAACCATCTCTCCAGCACCCTTCTCAAGCATTTCCAATCACCAACTTTCCAGCAGCCCACAGCTTTTCTTAATTCAGAATGCAAAAGTTGTAAAAATCAAAAAGGAGTCACTTTTGTTAAACTCTAAACAAACAAATAAATAACCGAAGCTGGGAGGCACTGGATGAAGAAATCCAAGCTTACATGACCACACTAGAACCATAACCTGTACAGAGGCCTCCACAGCTTCCTTCTGGAAGGACATCTGCCGGCCCTCCTTCGGACTCTTGGACCGATCGATACCAACCATGTTATTTTGATTCTTGTAACCAAGAATTATCATTTCAAAATACCTTGTGTAATCCTGCCCACTTTGCCCTTTAAAAACTGCCTCTTGCTTCCACCTCCTTGAACACACGGGGTTCATTTTATGATCTGGCGTGTCCACTGCCACGCTCCAGCCTTATTCATCTTAGGATAATCTCTCTGTTTGTAACACAGGTCGACCAGAGTGCAATATCAATTATTGTCTTTCTCCTTTTCCATGGGACAATGGAACCGGTAATTTCAACAATCCCACTGGCTTCTGAGTGCATCCCAAATAATTCACAGAAGCCTGTAAGAGCCCAGGAATCATCCAGACGTTGACTCAGCAGCCTGACCTGTGAGTAGAGTTGTGGCTTTGTCAGCTGAAGAGGAAAGGAAGTGAGCCAATCCATCATGGATATCCATCAAGAGGCCTGGCGTACTGAGGTGGGCTGAGCCAATTTTTATGACTAATTGGAAATGTCAGGGTGGAGTAGAGTTATGCAACCAACACTGTTGGATCTATCCAACAGTATCACTGGAAGATGATATTTCTCTATCACTGGAAGAAAATTGTGAATCTTTCAGATTGTAGACACTTCCCACAATAACCACGTCAGCGTATACCCTGGGAAAGGTGGGCCTACAGATGTATGTGTAGACATGCCACTGCGTGCATGTGGAGGTCACAGGACAACCGCAGAGGTCAGTTCTCTCCTTCTAGCAGGGAGTCCCAAGTTGTCACGTTTTGAGGCAAGTGCTCTGTATTGAGCCATCTCAACAGACCAGGGACTTCCTGAAAAATGTTAATTTATGAATTTGGTTTTCATATGGGTCAATATGTACCACCTGTATAGAGTGAGCTGAGATGCTAGCTTCAGGCAAACTCCTGAGCTGCTCTGTTGCTGTCTTCAGAGTATGTATTTCAAAGAAGCTCCCTTGTGATTCTTATGCACTGGGTAACTCACAGTTTGTTATCCTAAGTCTATGGTGGTAGGAGGGGGTGAAAACATAGAAGCTATGGCCAGTCTCTTGCTAGGTAGACACTGTTTCCAAGTAGAGAAAACACAGGGAAGAGGCCCAAGGAATGAGCCAAAGCAGATGTTGGCAGTGTGTGCCATTCAGTGTAGAAGGACACAGGTCAGTTCTGGGTTTGTGTGCTGGGCCAGTCCTTCCAATGTTTGTCCTAGCCCCGCATCATTCCACCAGTCAGCTGACCAGTCCCAGCTGAAGATGTCCATGATCAACAGGGGGAAAATAAGGTGACAGGATTGCCACATTGTCAGTCAGAAGCCAAGCTGTCCCCATGAATGTGCACAGTGTTATGTATCTATTAGAAATACAATAAAACCTTTAAAAGGCCTATCTACTCAATATCTCTCTACAAACAATGACCCATGGTTACCTTCTGTGTCCTTTCCACCTTAACCTGTTGAACACTTCTCCCTTGCCCTGACCCAGCTAATGGGAGGAAAGACAGAGTTAAATATTCAAGCTTCTCTTCCCTTGCAACCACACTGCGTCCTTACGAAGGGCCTTCTACGATTGATAACATTGGTAGTCTGAGCTTTGCCTTGCACTAATGGATGGAAACTTGCACAATACCTCACAATACCTCAGGAAGCCCAGAAACCTCAGACTTCAAAGCTGTTGTTGGGCGGACACCCCCGGGCGGGGGGGAGCTGTCAGGTACTGCACAATTCCGATTTCACAAGGTACTTTAAATTCACTCCTCTTGCGGCTTTCTTCATCAAAGCGCTCGCCCCGCTGCCTGCTCATTCTTGCTCATCTCTCCTGGATGTGTCCCGCCGATTTAGTTCCTCCTACAAACCATGTTTTCTCATACACTTACAGATATTTCTCTATAGGATGGGTGCCCCTGGAACCCTTCAGGTCTATTTTAAATTCGGAGAATACTGTTCAAGTACCCAGGGGTCACTCTGAGTCAGCTATCCCTCAGAAATAGCTGGCATAACTCCACACCTTTTCCCTGGCTCAGCTACCACTCCCCCACACAGGGATGGCTTTCTTCCCCTTCCCATCAACTACATCCCATCCTTCCCAACAATCCCACACTTTCCGCACCTTCTCTGCATCCCCTAGTTCTTGCTTCCACCACGCATGCCTATTACCTCACTCATCTGAACATTTTCTGTTTAGTACAAGTATCTCCTCTCTGGGAACCGACTGCAGTCTCTTCTACACCGACTGTTGTCTTGACTGTTACCCCATCCAACCACTTCGATTATCCACATCACAGTTGCTTAGCAGAAGTGCAAGCAAATTCACAGCTCTACCAGTGTCTTAAGGGAAAAGGTGACCCACGTGGATATTTGGAGTCCTTGGAGGCCTCTGGATGAACTTGTTTTAGTCAAGTTTCCCAGTTTGCAGTCGAGAAATAAACTAGAATTAAAGTGTACAAAACTTGTTAGTTGAAGAACTGAGACTGGATGTAACTACCAATTAATTCATTAATTAGTTAATGTTTGAGACAAAGTCTTGCTATGTGGCTATAGCTGGCCAGCACTCACTACGTAACCCATGCTGACCTTGAAACAATCCTCCTGTCTCGATGTCTGTCACCTCCTCCATGCTGAGATTACAGACATGTACCACCAAACAGTTTCAACTGCCAACTTAAATAACCTTAAGGTTCTAAAAGAAAATACAACTGCATGCCAGAGCTTGAGATTCTATTCCAAGACCGTACTTGGGTGCCAGGTTCTCTGCATACTGTCCCTTGGCTGCTGCAGTGCAGAAGCCTTGACTTAATTGGTTCTTGTAAGTGGGGAGTTTGGGGTGTGAAGGGGTCCCAGCAGGTACACAGGCAGAGTAGAGAACCTCGTGAAGAGATAATGAAACCTGGTGCAGACTGACTTCATCAAACTTGATCAGACTTCAGGAGTCTAATGCCAGGCGGTTCACTGTCAGCGTATTTAAACACAGTACAATTTGGAAAAGGTTTCCAGGCAACGATCTGTCCAATTCCAGGTGCACAATGAAGCTTAAATTGTGACTACACAGAAACTCCTTAACAAGTACATGTGACCATGAGGGTGGGTTCTAGGCTAAAAGGCCTAGAATCTGGTGTGGTCTCTAACCATAGCATAGAGGTCAGCAGGCCATAGAGTACTTGTGACACCTCCCCTAAGGATGGGTGACAGTCTAGGGAGGGAAGAGTCTGGGATAAGCATTCTGGGAAATTTGGGTGAGGTCTGCCTCCACAACAAAATGGTCACCATGTTGTTAACAAAATCCATACTTGGGATTCTGAGCAGAAAAACAGATATTTTATGTTTTCTATGGAGGAGAAGCCCCTGTGTGTTCAACATTCCTTGTTACCTGGTGGTCAGTGGGTGCAAGGACATTGGACCTCCAACATCTGTGTACCAGGCCTCACGTAAGCCAAGGGTTTGGATATAAAGCATTTCCTTCCTTTTTAAAAAGTATTTAATGTGTGTGGGTGTTTTCCTTGTCTGTGGAGGGTGTCAGATCCTCTGGAACTAGCACTGTAGACACTTGAGAGCTGCCATGTGGGTGATGAGAATTGAACCCAGGTCCATTGAAAGAGCAGTCAGTGTTCTTAACCATAAAGTCAGCTCTTCAACCCCCTATATAGTTTTTCAAACATGGAACCTAAGTTTGTGAGAATTTTTTTTTTTAAATAAAACTATGGTACTTAACTTTTTCAGTGAAAACATAAGGGGGGTGCTGTGGGACAAAAATATGTACCCTGTCACTCGTATTATTTTTAATAAAATGCTGATTGGCCAGTAGCCAGGCAGGAAGTATAGGCAGGGCAACGGCGACCAGGCAGGAAGTACAGGTGTGGCAACGAGAATTATGAGCAGAGGAAAGTTTCAGTCTGCAGTCATCACCCAGACTGAGAGGAAGCCAGACACAGAGGAAGTAAGATGTGGCTGCCTTGCCAAAAAAGGTACCAAGCCAAGTGGCTAACACAGACAAGAATTATGCACTAATATAAGTTATAAGAAAGAGTTAATATGAAGCCTGAGATACTAGGCCAATCCGTTTATAACTAATGTAGACCTCTGTGTGATTTCTTTGGGACTTAATGACTGTGGGAACCAGGCAGGACAGAAACCTCAGTCAACAGAAGGGTAAGAAGGCTTACATGGGATGGGTTTAAGTTCATTTCAGTCCTCAAAGGGAAGGCTTGCTGGAGGTGATCAATGACATGAGTTTCAAAACAGAAACAGCTGAGTTCCTGGTTCTGTGCAGCCTTGCAACTCTTAGCAAGGTACTTTATGTAATGATTGTTCTGTCTCTTTAAGAGACAAGCCACCCCCACTCCCTTCCTGCTTGTAGCCTCAGAGCCCCACTTTCTCTCTTCCTTTCCTCTCTCTCCCTGCCTCCCTTCCTCCCTCCCTCCCCCTCCCCCCTCTTTCCCTTCTCCCCTTTTTCCTTCCCCTCCATAAGCCACCTAATAAATGTCTAACTTTACTTGTATGGTATGTTTATCTGTCTCTCTTGCCGCCAGCCGCAGTCACATGGAGACCTACCACATAGTCTTGTGCTCTGCGTCCCGTCCAGTCCCGTTCCCACCCCTCCCACCCCCCCCACCCCCCGCCCGGGACTGGCTGCCTTCTGGACCCCAGCAGCTCCCAGCAAACCCATCTGCATGGTGTGCCTATCTTGCCCACCCGCCACCCACATGGCTAGGCACCAGGGAAGCCTAGGGGACCAGTCACCTTTGGAGACCTGCTGCATGGTACGCCGGGGCCCTGTCCAGGACTGGCTGCTCTCAGGACCGCTGCCCCCTCTGCAGCAAATCCATTTCACTTTACCCTTTGGCCATCCATTTGTCTGCCTGTAAAACGGAGATGGTGGTAACTACCCTACAGGGTGTGAGAACTACATGGAAATTTTATGTAGTGACTTGGTGTGCACCACACATGGACACTGCCACATATGTGGCAAGTAGCATGTTTTTATCTCCACTGACAGACTCTCATGTAGCCCAGGCTGGCATCAAACTTGCTATGTAGCCGAGGCTGGCCTTGAACTCCTGATCCTCTCGGCTTTGCCTCTTGTGTGGGGATCACAGGCGTGCACCACCATGCCTGGCTAGCGACCATTCTTGCACCTTGCATGCCTTGTTGCCTCTTGAAGGATCTAGAAGCACAGGGAGAAATGAGGAAAGTAAAGCAAGGCAGAATCATACACTGGTGCTTTGTGAGGTCTTGAAGTTTTGATTAATTTTTAATGTCTGAAGCACGTGATTAAAATGTAACCAGAGCAAGCCTCTCCCAATTATAAGATGTGGTCCTTAGAGATGGCACTCGGTGGATAATGCTGAGCTCTATCTATGGCAAGACATGCTTTTCTTCTGGATGCCCGGTCCTCCTCTCATGGTCCATGCCCTGGTCCTTCCATCACCCAAGCGGACAGGTGGTTGCTATCCATTCCCTGCTCCCTTCCAGTTGCATCTCGACCCCACCAACTCCTCTCCTCTGAGTGGTAGCCCCCCCACTCCAGCTTGCATTTCAGCTATATTCTTAGTGCATTCTTCTTCTTCTCCTCCTTCTTATCTTCTTCTTCTTCTTCTTCTTCTTCTTCTTCTTCTTCTTCTTCTTCTTCTTCTTCTTCTTCTTCTTCTTCTTCTTCTTCCTCCTCCTCCTCCTCCTCCTCCTCCTCCTCCTCCTCCTCCTCCTCCTTCTCCTCCTCCTCCTCCTCCTAATCCTCCTCCTTCCCCTCCCCCTTTTCCTCCTCCTTCTTCCTTTTGGTTTTTTGAGACAGGGTTTCTGTGTGTAGCCCTGGCTGTCCTGGAACTAGCTCTTGTAGACCAGGCTGGCCTCAAACTCACAGAGATCTGCCTGCCTCTGCCTCCCAAGTGCTGGGATTAAAGGTATGCACCACCATCACCCGGCCTCCTTCTTGTTTGTTTTTTGAGACAGGGTTCTCTGTGTAACAGCCCAGGCTGTCCTTGAACTCACAGAGATCCACCTGCCTCTGCCTCCCAAGTATCAGGATGGAAGGTGTGCGCCACCAATACCTGGGCTAGTGTATTCTTCTTACAAGAGCCAAAGCTTCCTTCTTAAAAGCAAATCTGGGGACTGGGGAGATAGTGCTGTTGGTAGAGGGTGTTTGCCTAGCGTAAGTGAAGCCCAGGGTTTGATGCCCAGAACTATAGTGAGTAAAAAAATAAATACAAGAAAAAAAATGGTCATGTTGCTTTCTAAACTAACACACTCAACAGGTTTCCATTATCCTTATGATGAAATCCCCTGCCTCCCCCCGCCCTTTTTTTTTTTTTTTTTTTTGACAGGGTCCCAGCTGGCCTGGAACTCACTCAGCCACTAAGCAGCAGTTTAGCCTAGATTCATAGTCAAGACAATTCTCCTGACAAATTTCCAACCCCGGCCCCCGAATAGAATTATGCACAAATTAAAAACATCACAGAGCTATTTTAAGGAGACTGAACACTGTTCAGCCCTAAACTCCACACATCCCTGAACTTCCAGGCAGGGAGAAGAGGCCCTTCCTTCCCTGGGCACTGTTACACAGCTGTCAACAAGAGTTTTTCTTACCTCCAGTTATACAGCTGCCAATAACAAGAGTTTTTCTTGGGATTCTCCTGTCTCCAGTAATCAGTTACATCTTTATAATAAAGTAACCTGGCCGTCAAGCCGAATTCCCATTTCTTTAGTGTGAAGTTCCTGTGAGGTTACTCCATTTCTGAGTTTGTGTTGCTTCAGCACCCCATCGATTCCCCCACAGGGCCTAACATCACTCCAGAAACCCTTCGATCTCAAGAAAGACAGGGCCATCAGCGGGCTGCTCCACCAGCTGGGCTCCCTTTGTCTCCTGGGAAGTGGTGCCAGGCATTGTGAGCTCAGACAAAACCCCCAGTGATGGCGTGACCCAGGGTGTGCCCCACCTTGGAGTTCACAGCCATAATGACAATGGCAGTTGTCACCTGGGCCATCAGGCCTGGATATTGGGGTGTAACACCGGGTGAGGTAGGTGCAGATGGCGCTTGGATATTGGGGTGTAACACCAGGTGAGGTCGGTGCAGATAGTGCCTGGATATTGGGGTGTAACATGGGGTGAGTTAGGTACAGATGGCACAGCTGTGGCTGAGCTGCAGGCACTGGCCCCGGGGGGTGAGAGGCAGATCTCATCTGAGGGGCCAGAGTGGCGACCAGTGACAACTGCGCAACAACCTATGGCCTTTCTTCTGGACACCCTTGCCTGCACTTCTGTATGCCTGGCTGACACCTTTTTATCCTTCTGGTCCGCTATGGCCAGAACCAAGTCCTTTCAAAAGTTCAAACCACCAGAATCTCAGAAGGTGGCTGTATTTGGAGAAGAGGCAATTAAATTAGAACCAGGTCATCAGGATGGACCCTTATTCAATATGGCTGCATCCCCATCTACACAGGGAAGGGAAGACCACCTGGAGATGTTAGGAATAGATAAACCAAGGAGACAAATCTCAAAGGAAACTGGCTGGAGAGGAGACACCTGATCTCAGATCCCAGAACAGCCATGTGGTACATCTTGGTGACTTAGGTACTGCTCCGTGGCTCTTTGTGGCAGCCCCAGTGCCAGGCTGAGGCTGAGATAGCATTTCCCAGGGACTCATCCCCTTCCTTCCAGCACCCGTGTGCCTCTGAGGTAGGCTCCCACGGCCATGTGTGTTGGGATTATTGAACTGCAGTTTTTATCCATCGCCTACTGGAATAGAGATTTGTCTCCCTACTTTGGTTTCTCCTTTGTCTAAACCATAGACAGGGTCTGCTTTTTCCCCTATTTTACACACAGCTTAAAGATAACCCACCACATATTGCAGATGTTTGATAGTTAAATGAATGGATAAAACCTGGGTGGTTAAAATCTGGGACGTTAAGTGAGGGTTTACTATAAGTCAGCTAGGGTGCAATGTTGAGGCTTTTGGGACCCCTCAGAGCGACCTATCTGAAAAGACACTTAGCCAGGTTACAGTCCTTGGTTGAATAACAGAGCAACCCTCAAACCCTGCAGAAGGCAGAGGGCCTACCCAGCTCCTGAAGACCACACTTTGACTCCAGAGCTAGTGGAAGATGCTGACACACAAGGATATTAACAAGCCGCTCAGGGCCAGATCCAGCAGTGCCAGGGGAGTGCTCACAATTCACTGCTGGTTACATTGGGAACCAGTTGCTATGCCTCCCTCTGGGCACCGTGACTTTATCTCATCTGCAAGCCTGAACAAGACAGATCTGTTGAATTTCCACTGTGTTTGGGGTGGGGAGAATGAGCGAGACACGGGGTGGAGCCGGGCAGGATAAAATCCAGGATAAGTAGTCACACCAGATTTCCAGGCAGGTGATTGATGACTCAGTAGCTCAGTAAGCCAGGATGCTTACAGCCTACATGACAAATTCAGAACCGGGCATGGTGGCACACTCTGAAATGATAGCACTTTTGAGGTGAGCCTGGGCCACACAGTGACTAGCCTGGACTATGGAGAAGAGCCTGCCTTAAAACAAAACAGAACAAATAAGACAAAGGAAAAAACAAAAGACAAAATGCCAGCCCCAAACCCAACAATCAAATGCAGATCGCGTGGCCTGTGGTGTTGTGGGAGAAACGGGACAACAGGAGCAGCGTCCCTTGGGTCTGAAAATAATGTGAGTGATTTACAAAACACTTTTATTAATTTCCCGAGGAACAGTCAGAAAATTTAATTATGATAAAGGTTTATTTGATGAGAAAAGATGCCTAGCCACAGTCTAAGATGGTCTCCAGAGTGGTTTCTGTCCCTCAGGATGGTTGTGCGGATCCTTGGTCATTTCTTTAGAACCTTTTGATTAAATTATAGTGCACACACAGTGCACAAATCATAGCCTCAATAAGGGCATTCAGCTACTTAGTTATTGTGCATTTATTTATTTGTTTGTTTGTTTTCCTAGACAGGGTTTGTATTTCTACAGGTATATTGCCCTAGCTGTCCTGGAAATCTCTCTGTAGACGAGGTGGGCCTGGAACTCACAGAGATCCACCTGCCTCTGCCTCCTGGGCATTAAAGGTGTGCACTACCGCCACCCAATCTGTTTATTTATTTATTTTATATGTATGAGTGTTGCACCTGCATATATGTTAAGTATGTCATATGTGTGATGTCTGTGAAGGGCACAGGAGGGCGTCAGGTTCCTTGGGACTGCAGTTATAAACAGGAGTCTCCAGGTGGGTTCTGGGAACTGAACTCTGGGTCTTCTGCAAAGAGCAGTAAGTGCTCCCAACTGGTGGTACATCTCTCCAGCCCCCATTTGTTTGTTTTGAGACAGATTCATGGCTGTGTAGCCCAGGCTACTCTGAACTCTGAACATTACCCAGTCTGGTCTCAAACTCATGATTCCCCTCTCTTAGCCTCCCAATGGCTGGAATTGTAGGCATGAGCCATCTTGACCAATTATGTTTAGCTTTATATTTATTTTTAAAATCACATTTTTATTTATTTGTGTGTATGTGTTTGAGCATGTGTGCATGTGTGTGCATGCCAGTGTGCACAGCGCAAACACACCATGATATCCATGTGGAGGGCAGAGGACAACTTGAATGAGTGGGTTCTCTCTTTCCACCATGTTGGTCCAGGGAACTGAACTCAGGTCATCAGGCTTGGCTGCAAGTGCCTTTCCCTGCTGAGCATCATCTCACCAACTGTTTGTCAGAAAGATGGCTTAGCAGGTGAAAGGGCTTGCCCCCCTCCACACATGTGCTATGGCTCATGAATGCCTCCCCCCACTAAGTAAAATTCAAATATGAAATAAGACTACTTTAGGGGCTAGTGATGTGGCTCAGCTAGCAGAGTGCCTGCTTGGTATGCATGAAGCCACAGGTCTGATCTCCTGCCAGCACAAAACTAAGTATGGTGAACCTGTGGTCCCAGTACTTGGAAGGTAGCGTCAGGAGAATCAGAAGTTCAAGATCACTCTTCACTGCCAAGTGAGTTCAAGGCCAGCCTGGGCTGCACCAGATGTCCTGAAACCCAAATAACAACAGCAACAACACAAACTCCTTTATTTACTCTATTTCTCAGATTATAAAGACAACATGCACATCACAGATATTGGAAATGTGGGAATAACAATACTCAATAATAATCCCATTCATGGTCTCCCTACATGGAGATACCTTTTAATTTCTGGTGGGAGATTTCCAACATTTTTCTATGCATCCAAATACTGTTGACCTTTTCTGTCTCCAGACTCCACATCTGTAGAGTCAACAAACTTCAGATAAAAGAGATTTGGGAAATGGGGCTGTAGAGAGGGCTCAGTGGTTAAGAGCACTTGCCGCTATTGCAGCAGAGGACCTGGGTTTGGATCACACAACAGAAGCCTGTCACAGCAGTTCAAGGCGAGCTGACACCCTCTTCTGGTCTCTGTGGGTATTGTATGCATTTGGTGCATAGACAGACACGTATATAAATAAAAATATTAATTAAATATTTGAAAAATTGTCCTGTGCTGAGCATGCAGAAAATTTTTGTTATTAGTCTGCAATAACATAGAATAAGAATAATTCCAAACCAGGCATTGGTGCTGCACACCTTTAATCCCAGCACGCGGGAGGCAGATGCAGGTGGGTCACTCCGAGTTTGAGACCAGCTTGGTCTATATGATGAGTTCAGGTCATCCAGGGCTACACAGAGAATCCTGTCTCAAACAGACAGAACAAACAGAATATTTATATTGTATTATATATTAACATAATCTAGAGATGACTGAATGTCTATGGGAGTATTTGTGAAAGTTATATACAGATACTATGCCATTTCATATAAAGGTCTTGAGCAGCCAAGGATTGTGGAATTCCCAGAAGCCTTGGAGCCAATCCCCTCTGGACACTGAGGAACTGGTGTCTGGCTACCATCAAATTATGATTGCATGGTTCATATTGTCTTCGTTATAGATTGTCAGTGTGCTTAACATATTCTTCCACAGCTTGGCATTTTTTTCTCAGACTTCTCTGGGGCCTTGTCTCCTTTCGCACCCGTGGTCAGCTTGTCCTCACTGTCTGAGGAAAGAGGCATACACATCAGATAACAGTTGGAAAGACCGTCTGTTTTCTGCTTAAGAGATGAAATCTAGGACGGAGAGGAAGCCCACAGTCAAGGGGACTGCTTGAAAGTACGGTGGGATCTGAAAGTGTGTTCTGAGTTTAGGGGAAGGAAAGAGTCAGATGTACAGAAATCCCTGAGGGCCAGAGGGAACAAAGGGGACAAAGCCAGAGTGCTTGCATCTGCTGGGCCTCACGTTGGGCATACTGTGTGCACGAGCCCGGCCTTCCTCCTTCCTAATGAACACTGAAACGTGCTTTGTGGAGACAGGGCATTTGCAATCAGTCTCTCTGTCCTCCTACGAGCACTGTTATGTCTTTGGTCACTGCCAGCTCCCACCTGTTTACAATTTAGACATTTTGCACACTGTTAGCGGAAGTGTGTGTTCCCATCATCTCGATCCTGTGTCTATTCTGATCATTATACTGTGGGGTAGCTCAGATCTTGGTTAAAAGCAGGCTTTTGTGATCTCTGGCAAACCGGAGTGGAGAGCAAGGTGTGGACCATGGTCCTTCTCTTATTTTTGTATTTTGATCATATAGACCAGTGGTTCTCAACCTTTCAAATGTTTTGACCCTTTAAAATGTGGTGACCCCCTTAACCATAAAGTTATTTTTGTTGCTACTTCATGACTGTGGTTTTGCTATGATTATGAATCATAACATAAATATCATATATGCAGATAATCTTAGGTGACCCCTGAGAAAGGGTCATTTAACCCCCAAAGCCGTCATGGCTCACAGGTTGAGAACCACTAATGTAGACAAAAGACAGACCCAAGGGGAAGTTAGGCAGAGGTCTTACCTGGAACTTGCTGTTCTAAGAAGTCCGTTAATTAATTATCTTCATCTACAGAGTTCCTAGAAAACTCAAAATCTTCAACAGTACAAAGAAGGGTTTTACCCCTGGAAATGTTCGAGTCTCAACACCTTAAAGGTAGTGATCTCAGATGTGTGATGGGAACTCTCAGCGAGAGTTCAGATGACGTCTTTAAAACTAATGCCACCATATATGAAAGGTGATGACTTTCTATTCTTATACAATGGCAATTTAGGAAATGAGCAGAAGAAGATAAGAGATGCAGTAAAATGAGTTATCCATTTCGTTCCCTCGGTCTTCTGTCTGTCTGCCATCTGTGATTTATCTGTTGTGTGTGTCTAAAGCCTGTCTGCCCCTAGCAAAGGGCCTTGCTCTGTATTTCTTGAACAGCACAGAAAATATGGCTTGGGAAAAGAATGAGGGATTTTTCTACAGTAAAATGTTAAGAGAGTTTTACAAACTCCAAATGACCCACAACTGTAACACAAACCACAAACAGTGTGATCCCTTGTACCCATGTGTCGCTTCCAACATCATAGCAGATGTTTGTTTTCTTTAAGGTTGCTTTCAATCAGTTGGCTGCTTTCAGCATCTAATATCCTCCTCCTCCTCCTCCTCCTCCTCCTCCTCCTCCTCCTCCTCCTCCTCCTCCTCCTCCCTTTCCCCCTCCTCCTCCTCCTCCACCACCACTACCACCACCACCATCACCACCGCCAATGGGTATATTGTTTAAGATTAAAGCTATGTATTTAGGGGGGCTGGAGAGATGGCTCAGTGGTTAAGAGCATTGCCTCCTCTTTTAAAGGTCCTGAGTTCAATTTCCAGCAACCACATGGTAGCTCACAACTATCTGTAATGAGGTCTGGTGCCCTCTTCTGGCCTGTAGGCATATACACAGACAGAATATTGTATACATAATAAATAAATAAATAAATAAACAAACAAATAAATATTTGTAAAAGCAATTCCGTGGGGGGAGTGCAGGGCATAGTAAGATTGATTACATTGTTTCCTTTTTTGGGCAGTTCTCCAACTTTATTTGACATTCAACAGGTTAGTTCTCATCCACATTGACTGCCTGTAGATTTTTGAATGTGGTAACAGGCGCATAAATTACCAATGTGTAGAGCTTGTTTGGTGAGTCCTCATCCTCATTAGGTTTTTCCGAACAAACCTACCCAGTTACAGTATGGAACATTTCTTTTTATTTTTTATTTTTTTGGTTCCCCGTCGGGGAAAGTATGGAACATTCCTATTCCTTTGATGCAGACGGCTTTATTGAGCCTGGTATCAATCCGCACATCTGAAGTCCCTCCCCATCTCCTTCATGGCAAATTTCTGGATTTCTTTGAGTGCCCTGGGGGCACGATCCTTGAAGCCCACGCCAGGGATGCGCTTGTGAATGTTGATGGTGTATTCTCGGGTCACCATCTCATTGATGGCAGAACGGCCCTTCTTCTTCTCGCCACCCTTCTTGGCGGGAGCCCTTCTGCCAGGTTCAAGTTAGAAAAGGGTTACACTGTTTCTTAAAGGCAGGTTAGGTCACACAGGCGGAGCACACACTAGGGAAAGAGGCAGACTTCTTTGTTTTAAGTTATTCCAGGGGCATTATTAACTTGGTGGCGAGTCTGGCAGCAGCTCAGATTCTGACAGCGAGCATGTTTTCAGTGAAGTCCTTCCCAAGCTAAATTCCAGCCCACGGCTCACCAGTAGAAGGCATCCCATGCTTTCCAGGCTCCATAACCTTATGATCTGATGTCAGCCATTCCCCTCACCCTTGAGATACTCTCTATCTCCAAAGATCTTTCCTAAAGGAGTTTTTTAGTTTGTGTCCAAAACTGTTTTTGGCCCAAACCAGATACTCTTAGCTTTGCCTCTAATACCCCTAAGACCATTGCTTTTCTGAGCTGTCCAATAAAAGCATATTGCAATCCTCAAGAAATGCCTTCATAATAAACTGTTTATTACCACCCAAGAAGCTTCCACAGATTTTGGATAGGCAGTCTTGTCACCAAGTGGCCATTGGCACTTGGCTTATCCTTGCCAAGATGAGCTATCACAGAATTATTGAAGCACCACACGGTCCCACGCCAGGTTTTTCCCTCCTCAAAGATAAGCCCACACACTTACTTTATCATATACAAAGTCGGCTAGAAAGGAATGCAAACTCAAAACTGCAAGGGGGCGCACCTCAGTTTCAGCCATTATTCACCCATAGTCTGACTCCGTAGTTCGAATCTTACAGCTTTCTATCTTTTCCAGTTTTACTAAGCACTTCACAGGGATGTTTTCAATCAACTCATCAGCAGGTCTTGCAGCTTGCTACTGTTTTCTCCCCCCCCCCCCCCCGAGATGTTACAGCAGCTTGGGTGTGGAGGTCAGAGGACAACCCTGAGCCTTAGTCCTTGATATCCACCTCGTTCCGAGTCTCACGTCTGTCATTTTGCCTCCAGACACAGGGCTCCCGCTGACCTGCCGGCTTCTATCTCCCTGTGAAAGCACTGGGGTTGTAGATGTACGAGTGTGCACCCAGCCTTAACGCTGGTTCTGGACCTCAGAAAGCAGCTCCTAATGCCCGTGCACAAAAAGCCTTACCAACGGAGCCAGCTGACCAGCCACTTTTAATTTATTTTATTTTTAAGGAAATGTATTTATTTATTTAACATCCCGGCTGCAACGTCCCCTTCTTCCTCTCCTCCCACTCCCTCCCCACTCATCCTCTCTGTTCCCATCCCCCAACCCACTCCTCCATTTCTGTTTCAGAAAGGGCAGGTTTCTGGTGAGTATCCACAGGACTTGGCATATGAAGTTGCAGTAAGACTAAGCACTTCCCAGTGTATTAAGGCTGCTGCCCAGCCACTTCTAAACTTTTTGTTTAGAAGCAGTGGAGTGGAGCCAGGTGTGGCAGCACACACCTTTAATCCCAGCATGTGGGAGGCAGAGATAGGAGGATCTTTGTGAGTTCTAGGCTAGCCTGCTCTACATAGTGAGTTCCACGACACCCAGGGCTACACAGAGAGACCCTGTCTAAAAACATCAGAGAAGTTATTGCCGAAGTCTGCTTTCAGCCCATCAGGACAGGAACCTGCTCACTCTATAGATAGTCTCTTCTCTTTTGTAATGGTAAATTATTTATTCACGTCTTTTGTGTATTTCTATTGGATTTTTGTCCTTTTTTAAAAAGTTCCTGTTATTTGCCACCTTACTTCCTTTCCCTCACCTGAACAAGAAAAGTCCTTTTTTTTTTTTTTTTTTTTAATGTAATAGTACAAACCAGTAATTTCTGAGAGGAAAACTTTGAAGAAATTTCTCACCTTAGGCTTCTCCTGCAATTCAGATAAGCGCCACTAGGTGGTAGCAGATCTCTTGGCTATGACTTCCACCTCGCATTCAAATTAGTTTTCTGTATTAAAGACAGTACAGATTTAAATTGCGATTAATTTAAAACGTGATTTGAGCATTTAAAACTTTATAGATTATTATAATATTAATAATTATGATTTTTAAAAGCCAGGCATGGGAACGCAAACTTATTTTTTTAGATATATTTACTTTGTTATCTTACGTGTATGGGTGTTTTACACATACATATGTTTGTGCACCAAGTGTAACCCTGGCGCCTGCAGAGCGTTGGAGCTCCCGGGACTGGAGACACAGATGAAGTGCTTTGAACTGAATTGGGGTGCTCACAAGAGCAACAAGTGCTCTTAAATGCCGAGCAACTCTCTAGTGTTGTGTGCCGCCATATCTGGCTACTGTTTAAATACAAATAAAAATAATTTTTTTTTTTTTAAAAAAGCGTAAAAAGAAATGTGTGTAAATCTGTCTGTCATTCTTTCTCTAACCGGGTCTTATCCTTACACTAATTAGGATGTTACTCCTTTATTGTCTCTTATAGTTTCTTATGGGAATATGTTAGCAAAAACCAGTTGGCATAGCTTTAAGCTTGGCAGCCTTAACTTCTTGCGGCTCCTGTCTACTCCAGCACAAAGAATGTTGGGTATAGGGAATGGCCCAATTACCTTTTTTCATTTGTCCATAAGTTTCCATTTTTATTTTTAGAGTTTCACTTTTGTCTGTTTTGTTGGCAAAATCAAGAAATGAAATCTATGATTTGCTGAGACCAAAAGTCCCCCCTCTACCAAACTGGGCTTCAGCTGGAGGGCAGACGTTTCCCACTGAGTCACCCTGCGTCTGGAAGCTTTCTAACTGGAAATGTAGCTGTCTGTTTTACATGGGATCACATTTGCCACAAACTAGAGTTACTGCAATTATTTTTTTTTCCTTTTCTTGGGGAAGGGGACTGGCAATTGAAATGAGGTCCTTAGATGTAGTAAGCAAGCTCTCTACCACTGAACTATCTTACCGGACCTGATAATGATTTTATTTCTTAGTATTTTTCTTTTTCTTTCTTTTCTTTTTTCCGTTTCTTTCCTTTTTTTTTTCTTTTTGGTTTCTCAAGACAGGGTTTCTCTGTTTCTCTGGCTGGAACTAGCTCTGTAGACCAGGCTGGCCTTGGACTCACAGAAATCCCCCTGCCTCTGTGTCCTGAGTGCTGGTATTAAAGGTGTGTGCCACCACCGCTCAGCTATTTCTCTATCTCTTACAGTCTTGGGGGGGGATACAATTAATTTTAAAAAGGAAAACTCTATTTATAGAGGGAAATAAAATTACACTGTGAAGTTTTGAACAAGAATTGAATAAATCCTTACAGTTTTGAAAACAAATTCCCTTGGCTTTAACGTTTTCATACAAGTGTATATTGTATGTTGTATATCCCACAGTTCTTTTCCTAAGACATGTATGTATGTATGTGTGTATGTATGTATGCATGTATGTATGCGTGTATGTGTGTATGTATGTGTGTATGTATGCATGTATGTATGCGTGTATGTGTGTGTGTATGTGTGTATGTATGTGTGTATGTATGTATGTATGTGTGTATGTATGTATGTACATATGTATGTGTTTGTGATGTGCGTGCACGCTCAGATTGCTTGCAGGTACCTGAGTCCAGAAGAGGGTGTCAGATGCGCTGGAGCTGAAGTTGCTGGTGGTTGTGAGCTGCCAGCCGTGCATGATGGGAACAAAACTCTGGGCATCCCGCAGGCACAGACCAATTAACCTCTGAGCCGTTCCTCCACTCCCTTCCCTCTAGTTCCTATTGTAGGATTCCCAAACACTGAAGCAGACTGTGCAACAAGGACTTCTGAACCTCCATTCAGATCAAGCAATTATTATATATTTCCTATATGTATTTTAATATTTATACATTTGGGTGCACAGACATACTTGCAGACAAAAATTCCCTACTCAAAAATTAAAGTAGAATAAATAAAATTTCAAAAAAAATACCAGCCTTTAAAGGGCACATTTGCATTTCTCCAGTGCAAGTGCAGTGAGTCATGATTGGGGATGCCAAGTCCCTTGAGAGCTGTGCCATCTAAAAGAATTTTTATTTTATTTTTTTGTTTATCGTAGTGCTGGAGATCAAACCAAGGCATTAAACCAAGGCATAACTTTCATTTGTTTGTTTTTGTTTTGGGGATAGGATTTCTCTGTCTGTAGGTCAGGTTGGCCTTGAACTCACAGAGATCCAACTGCCTCTGCCTTCCAAGTCTTGAGTTTAATGGCATGAATCATCACTGCCTGGCAAGGTGTAACCCTTGATAGGTAAGTGTGCTACCACACTAAAATAGTCACGACATTAATATGTAATCTTCAAAATATATTTATTTTATGTGTTTATATACATCTAAGTGTATGTATGTGCACCACATGTGTGTAGGAGCCTGAGGAGGTCAGTAGCAGCAACAGATATTCTATAAGTGAAGATACAGATGTGGGTGCTAGAAATTGAACCTGGGTCTTGTGCAAGAGTAGTAATGGCTTTTAATTGTTGAACTACCTCTCTAGCCCCAAGAAAGGCCTTCACACATACAGACATAGACAGACAGACAGACAGACAGACAGACAGACAGACAGACCCCCCACATAACTCCAGTACTCAGAGGGCAGATAATTATCTATGTTTTGTGTGGTTATATGTACCTCTTATAAAGGAGGTAGTTATCTATGTCTGTGTGGATGTATGTATCTCTTTTAAAGGAGGTAGTTATCTATGTCTGTGTGGATATATGTATCTCTTTTAAAGGAGGTAGTTACCTATGTCTGTGTGGATATATGTATCTCTTTTAAAGGAGGTAGTTACCTATGTCTGTGTGGATATATGTATCTCTTTTAAAGGAGGTAGTTATCTATGTCTGTGTGGATGTATGTATCTCTTTTAAAGGAGGTAGTTATCTATGTCTGTGTGGATATATGTATCTCTTTTAAAGGAGGTAGTTATCTATGTCTGTGTGGATATATGTATCTCTTTTAAAGAAGACCGGGTCCACTGCCCTTTTAATATGTTGTCATCTTTGTTTTATCTGAGTTTCCTCTGCTGTGTTTAATTGATTGACTGCCAGTTCCGAGCAGCATGTGAGGTTTTTCAGAAGTGGCCGTGGTTTGAACCCACAGTCTTGGTTTGAACAACTCTTTCCTGGTTCAGGAAGATTTGCAACCATAGACTGTCAGATCAGAGAACCTACTCCCCCACACATGAGAAAGCCTAGACCCTGAAAGTGTAATGGTTTCCTGTTGTTGCTATAGTGTGTTACCACAGAGCAGACACTTCACATGACACAGATGTGTCATTTCACACATCGGGAGGTCGGAAATCCACGTGGGTCCCCTGGATTACATCATAGTGCCAGAAGGCTGGAGACAGGGACACCGGCTTCTTTCCCAGAGTCTGTTTTCCTTGGCTTCTGGTTGCTTCCACCAGAGCCAACAGAACGCCATCTTCAAGTCTCTCTCCTCACCCTAACTTCAACTGTCTGCCTCCTTCTGTTGGGTGAAGAACCCTAGAGATTACACGGGCCCACTCCAACAATCCAGGACACATTGTTGGTCTCGGGGTCATCAGATGAACAATCTGAGCTCCATAGGCAACCTAGTTACTCCTGGCCATTAACATAACAGTCACAGATTCAGTGGGCCAGGGCATGGGCATTATCGGGAGCCATTATGTAAGTAATTAGGAGTTTCTCACCAGGACTTTTAACACATGGCAGTCTCGGGTGTCTGTTTTGTACTGCAAAAAGATAGGCTGAGTAGAACCCTATCCAAGAGCTTAATGATCGAGGTATTTAAATTATTGTATGATAACTTTACCTTCAGACAGTGGAAGGCTAGCACGAGTGTGCCCATCTGAAGACAGTTAGGTTTTTTGTTGTGGTGGTTGTTGTTGTTTTTTGAGACCAACTTTCTCTGTAGCTTTGGAGCCTGTCCTGGAACTAGCTCTTGTAGATCAGGCTAGCCCCTAACTCATACAGATCCACCTGCCTCTGCCTCCCAAGTGCTGGAATTAAAGGTGTGTACCACCACCTGGCTGACAGTTAGATTTTGAAAATATATTTATTTTTATTTCATGTATATGTGTATATCTATGCACCATGTATGTGCAGTGCCCATAGAGGTCCGAAGAGGGAGCCAGGTCCTACTCTGGCAATGGAGTTACAGATGAGCCTCCAAGTAGTGAGACTCCTTAAACTTGACAGATATCCTCTGTCAAGTTTAAGGAGGTTATAACTGATCTTCCCAGGACTTGGCCATTATCTCAAATTTTCTCTCTGGGACCCTAAAAGTATTTCATCCACATTCAGCAGGAAGCAATCTAGAGAACACATTATTTGCATTCCCAAGAGAAAAGAGGGTGTGGTGGTCTTTGGCTATTTTGTAGGTCATGGATATTTGTTATATTTAGGGGAATATAGGCTAAAAAGACACCTATTAATATCAGATATTTTGTATTGGCATGGATTTTGGTATATGTGTACAAATTCAAACTCAATTTTGTTAAACTGTATAAATATATATATTTGTACTCTTGTTTAAAAGACTTTTGTATATTGATACAAACTTAAGGTAAGTTTTGTTATAGCACACTGTTAAACTGTTACTCTTGTTTAAAAAATTTGGTATGTTGATAACAATTTAAGGTTATCTTTGTTACATCATATTGTATATATGTTTTTGCTCATGTTTAAGGTCTTGTACCTATGCAGTTCATTTAAAAATGTAAGGTAATGTTGACAGAGGTTTCTTTCCTGCCCGATCCCTCAGTTGTTCAGCCCCAAAGAAACACACAGAGCTCTACATTAATTATAAACTGACTGGCCTATTAGCTCAGGCTTCTTATTAACTAATCTTACATCTTACAGTAACCCATAATTCTATTCTGTGTTAGCCATGTGGCTTGGTACCTTTTTATGAGGTGTTCTTATCTTGCTTCCTCTGTGTCTGGGTGACTACTGCAGACTGACCCTTCCGTCTTCTCAGAATTCTCCTGTTCTCATTGCCTCACCTCTACTTCCTGCCTGGCTATTGGCCAATCAGCGTTTTATTAAAATGATACAAGTGGCAGGATACAAGACCATTGTCCCACAGCAAGATAAAGGCAGGTGGTGGTGGCACACATCTTTAATTCCAGCACTCAGGAGGCAGAGGCAGGCAGATCTCAGTGAGTTTGAGGTCATCACAGACGGCATTGTTTAGAACGAACGCCAACACTAGGTCCCAACAGGTCAGGCTACAAATGAGAATAGACTTTACCAGTGCTTAAGTCCACTTCACCAACCGAAACTTCCCGAACAGGCCAGTTTCAGTGCGTAGATTTAAAGTCCCTCTGCCTTAATCTTTACACGCAGAGGCTAACCTGGACTAACCTGATAACCAAGCAGATAGCTTTCTTTTGGTGTCTCTTCCTGCCACAGCTGTACAAGGAACGGAACAGGGAAATGACCAATCCACTTTTCCCTTTGAGTTCTTCTTTTCTTTCTCACTTCTTTCTTCTTACAAAACCAACCTTTTTCAGGGGGTTATTTATTTTACTTTATATAATAAAGTGTTACCTGATTCTAGAGTCATAAAATAAACTGATGTAATTTTGCTTTTTTTTAAATTAAATTTTTAGAAGTGTGTGTGTGTGTGCCTTGCATTTGTGTGTGCCTGTTTTGTTCT
Organism: Alexandromys fortis; assembly: GCF_014885135.2. Classification (NCBI taxonomy): domain Eukaryota; kingdom Metazoa; phylum Chordata; class Mammalia; order Rodentia; family Cricetidae; genus Alexandromys; species Alexandromys fortis. Next base: position 2,163,878 of record NW_026068088.1, read on the forward strand.
TGATGGTAGCAAAGGAGGAGGGCTAAGCATCTCCTTGACCAAGCAAGGTAGGCCCACTCTGTGGTGAGAACAGAGCCCATAGGCATAGCCAAGAGCTCAAAGAATCAAGACAGACTCAGTATAGTGAGTAAGAAAGAATTTTTCAAGCAGGGCCTCCCCAAACTAGGATGGCAAGGGGCATGTATTGGGAAAACAAACACACGCTTGCACAGGAAAGACTCCCCATCATGTGCGTACACATCAGCATGCTGAGTCTGACGTCATACATGTTACAAAAACTAGTAGATGGGACTGCCTCTGGGTGGAGAATATAGCATTATATTAGCAAGGCTTACTCTAGGAGACATAAAAAGAATCAGAATGACCTTGTGATTTGCACTGATTTTTTCTTTGCATTTTATTGAAGGACAGTCCAGAAAGAGAGAGAGAGAGACAGAGACAGAGAGAGGGGAGAGAAAAAAGAGAAAGAAAGAAAGAAAGAAAGAAAGAAAGAAAGAAAGAAAGAAAGAAAAGAAAGAAAGAGAAAGAAATCGAACCATTAAATAATTGGTTCATTTGAGGACAAGGTGAAAATGTCACCTTATAAATGGAGCAAATGTCACAACTGGACTCAGCAAGCTCAGGCAAGTATTTCCTGCTCTGCTCCAAAGAGTGGTCTTGGCTTTGGCAGTAAAATTCGTCAGTTACCTTTTTTTCTTTTTTTTTCTGGCTTTGGAGACTGCACCCAGGGCCTCAGCATATGCTAAGATAAGCTTTCCCTCAACTCCCGAGTCATACACAGCCAGTTCTATCTAAAGGCTTTCAGTGAATTGAAACATTAACTCCATGGCAGACTTTCAGGTTCTTTCTGCTGTGATGGCTTGGCTAACTCTCCAGTGATTAATCTCCAGCCAAGTCAGGGAAATTCTCCAGTGTGACTTTTAAGCTGCTGAATTTTAAAGAATGCTGTGGCTGCTTCGTGATAATTTTCTATTACAGGAAAAAGTTAAAGCCCCTCTCCCCCAGAGGCAAAGAAATAAGTGTAGTTTCCTACGCTCTTGTTTAGCTTTAACAGCCAGGACCCCGCCCTGCGGTGGTGGAGCAAGCAGCCAGGACCCCGCCGGAAAGTGATGGCACACACCTTTGATTCCAGCATTGGGGAAGCAGAGGCAGGAGAATCTCTGTGAGTTCCAGGCCAGACTGGTTTACAGAGTGAGTTCCAGGACCACCAGGATGGTTACACAGAGAAACCTTGTCTTGAAAAGTCAATAAAATAAACAAACAAACAAAAACAACCACCATGACCTTTCATGGGTTTTCTTTTCACCACACATTTATTCCTACAGGGGGGTTATTATATTTTATTTAGATTTATTTTAATTTTGTGTGCACACACACAGGTCTGTGCCTGTGGATGACCTTGGGGGCCAGAAGAGGGAGTTAGGTCCACTGGGGCTGGGGTTACAGGTGGTTGTGAGGCTACTCAGGCAGGCAGTGGGAAGAGAACTTAGGTCCTCAGTAGGAGTGGCAACCCTCTTAGCTGCTTCTGTTAAATGACCATGGCGTAGGTGTCAGAATAAATGGGATAAAATTGAAGTCAACAAAAAATGATTTGGGCACAGGGCAGAGTCAGGAATTCTTTATGTTACTTTTACTTTTCAAATTTTTCTTTAATTTTGAAGTTATTTCTAAATAATAATAATAATAATAATAATAATAAAACAACCCCAATGAGCAAAAGGAAACCATGACTACAACATCATCATAGCTAATAACCCTGGTGACAGGTTTCTTTCTGTTTTATTATAAGTCGCCCTTCTAGAAGTTATTTTCGTTATCTCTATTTTGTGGTGCTGGGGCTCAAACCCAGGAGCTGGGGAGAGCTGGGCAAACACTAGAACGGAATGACATCCCCAGCTTTGCTTTTTATCTAATTGTGAGGGGGCGTTCATCTTTGTTTTCTCTTTGTGGAAAGCAGCTAATGGAAAATGAAACCCAGGAAAAGATTAAAAAGAAAATAAAACGATGCCCCATTCTAAGACCCAGACATAATCACTGACAGAGGACCATGTTCTTTTTTTCCCGCGCACCAGACGCTGCCACGCATGTGGAGAGGCACGTACACATGCCCGTCACTAAGAAGCAATACTAATGGTATGTAGCAGAACCACCAGACCCCACACTCCCTCCGAACTCCCCCTGCCTGCCCTGTCTCATCTGCCTGCAGGTTGCTCCCCCTGGCAAACACTCAGTCGTTTCTGCCTTTCTCCCAGAGTCATTTGATCCACCACCGCTGTGGACATGAAAGGGGATCACATTTTGCCCCCCCACCCCATCAAGAAAGTATGGGTTTCATTTGATGTTTGATCTTAAAAGATGTGGCTTGACTTGCTGGATGACAGATTGACCCATTTATCACAGCCCATGACCTCCCAGCATGCCCTGTGGGCTACAGACCTGCGTGTCACTGGCTATGACAGCTACAGGGCAGCCTCTGGGTCTGTTTTTTTTTTGGGGGGGGTCTTGGATGCGGAGGCAAGGTAGGGTAGGTAATGAAACCCTTGTTTAACAACCCTGTGAGGGATAAAGAGCAGATGGCTCTTGGTTGGGTTCCATCCAAACTTGAAAAACCGGCTTCCCAACATTTTGTGTCCAGGTGCCAGAGCATGAATCCCTTTCTGTTTAAGCAACAGAGTATCGGCTTCTGCTGTTTCCAGTCAGAATAGCTGATAGAAGGCACCATTGAATTCCATACTTTACAGTATTTAAAAGTAAATCTCATTATTTTGGTGTTTATCTGTATCTTACCCACATTCTTGAAGGTGATGCTTTTTCTTTCATTTTTTTACCCTTCTTTCTTCTGTCTGAGACAGGGACTTCCCTCTGTAGGTCAGGCTGATTCCAAACTGTTGATTCTCTGCTCCCTCCTGAATGCTGGCATTATCAGAGTGTGATACCACACCTGTTCTTTATTTATTTAAGACTTATTATGTTTGAAAGTGTGTGTGTGTGTGTGTGTGTGTGTGTGTGTGCGCGCGTGCGCGCGTGTGTGCTTGGCACATAAATTGGTGCTCAAAGAGGCCAGATAAGGGGGTGGGATCCCCTAGAGCTGGAGTTAGTGGCAATTGTGAACTGCTTGGTGTGGTTGCTGGGAACTGAACTCGGGGCCTCTGGAAAAGCAGTAAGCAGTCTTAACCGCTGATAACCGCTGAGCCAACTCTCTAACCTTATACCTACCTTTTAAAGTTTAACTGTCATTTTTTTTTTCAATGTTAGCCATTGAACTCAGGATCTCTGTACACCAATAATTTTACACCAATTACTAGGTTTGGTGCCTAACCCTAGTTTGCAGCTTTAGTAGGGGTACTGTACCTTCTTCACACAGGAAACTGAAGCAAAGTAAGTCTGCTATACTGGTTGAAATCCTGCTCTTGGTTTTCCAATAATTCACAAAGTCAATGGGTTCATGAATAAATAAATCAAAATGTTTCATAGACTCTGGGCTACTCTGAACTACAGAAAAGCTTTAAGGGGGCGGGGTGACTGCCTGAATTGAGTGAGTCTCATCTTAAATAATGTGCTTAGCCAGATGGTGGCGGTGCACGCTTTTAATCTCAACATTCGGGATGCAGAGGCAGGTGGATCTCTGTGAGTTCAGGACCAGCCTGGTCTATAGGACAGGCTCCAAAGCTACAGAGAAACCCGGCCTCAAAAAAAAAAAAAACTTATTTGTTTTAAAATTCAGCTACATGTTTCCTTTAAATTCTTTTATTTAGATGTTCTATTGCATATATTTAAGGTTGCAACATGATGCTGTAGGATGGGATGCAAATTCACACAGCCATCATTTCATAGAGCTGCCTGCATCCATTGTGTGCTACTGTAAGAGAATACCCAAGACCGTGTGATTTAAAAGAACTGAGATTTATTTCCTGCAATTCTAGAGTTTGCGAAGTTCAGAGTCAAAGGGCTCACACTTGATAAGGTCCTTCCCACCCTGTTACCTCCTGAAAGATAAAGCACGGGTGTGCTTACTGCTTACTCAAGGTTCACGGGAGCAGCGAGGAGGGTGGGGGGACAGGGGAGGAGAAAGGAGACTGGCTCGGACTGGTCTGGTCGGCAGGAACCCATCTCACATTCCAAGATAAAAGCACTAATGCACCAAGGACTGTAGCGTTAAGGAGGTTCACGAGAGTCCGTAATAAAGGATAACGAATGTTTACTGTGGAACACTCACAATAAGAGCCGCAGCGTTCCTCTGCTCTGTGGGCGCTGGGAACTGAGAATCAAACTCCAACAACCAACCGAAAGAAAGGGGGAAAGGGATGAACAGGCTTCCTGTCTGTGCTAATAGTCCCTCAGACCGCACCACAATGGGCCGGTATTCCAAAGATTATTGGCTGAATGAGTTCCCACAACACGTGAGGAACTGATTTCACCTGTTTTTGTTTGTTTTCTTTTTTTAAGGCAGGGTTTCAGTAGGTAGCCTCCACAGGCCTGGAACTCCTGGAACTCACAGAGACCCACCTGCTTCTGCCTCCAGAGTGTTGACTTTAAAGGTGTGCACCACCACACCCAGCCCTGAGAACCTCTTACAGGTTCCTTCTCACAAGGCTGCTTCCTCTAGGACAAGTTTCCACCACCTGTCTTGGGAGGATGTATTCAAGCCACCAGTCCAACTATTTGTTTATCTATGTATCCCTTTTCAGCAAGAAGGCCAAAATAAATTCATTCAGCAGGAATCAGAGATATAACTAGGGATTACTTTAGTCATTGTGTTGGGCATTACTTTCTAGAAATTTTCATCATTCTTAGTACTAATAGTATTCTTTTTTTAAAAAAAATCAGTAACATATCAGGCATGGTGTGGCGCACATCTGTAATCCCAGCACTTGGAAGGCACAGGCAAGAGGATGGAGGGGCCAAGGCCAAGGCCTTCCTTAAGTAGAAGGTGAGTTTGTGGCCAGTCTAGGCTACATAAGACCCTGTCCTGAAATAAAAACAAAGAAGTAAACAAAACAAAAACAAAACAAACAAAAAACAACCAAAAGCAACAATGAAAAACTCAACCAAACAAACAAGAAAACCCCCAAAACCCAAGACAAAATCAGCACCAGCCGTTCATTTTTCTGCTCCAGTAAACTCCGAGTAGAATGTAAATGTTGTTGACTGTCAGAGAGAAGTGAACAGTCAAAGAGATTCAGGGCGTTTTGAGCAAGGGCTGCAAGTTTAATGTCCAGGGAGAGGACCACATTCTTTCTAAAACATGTCTTGATGCTTTAGTCAGGCGTCAAGAGCTATACCGAACCCAAGGGCTTTTCCTGGGATTTCATCTCTTCTCTGTGTTCAGTAACCATGCAGGCAAGCATTTGTCTTCCAAATTCAAGGACTTAAGTTCTGGAGTTAACGGATTTTACAGCTGAGACAAGGTTTCTCTATGTAACAGTCCTGGCTGTCATAGAACTCACTAGGTAAACCAGGCTGACCTCAAACTCATAGAGATCTGCCTGCTTCTGGCTCCCAAGTGCTGGGATTAAATGTGTGAGCCATCACCACCTAGCTATTATTTATTTTTAATTGTTATTTTATTACATTATTTTATGTGTGGATGTTTTGCCCACATGCATATCTGTGTGCTACATGCCTAGCACCCTGGGAGGTCAGAAGAGGGTGTTTGGCCCCCTGGGAATGGAGTTATTGATGGCTGAGTGGTAATTGGGATCAAATTCTGCTCTCTCTGCAAGAGCAGCCAGTGCCCTTAACCAACGAACCATCTCTCCAGCCCCAGGAACTCTTAATATAAACAGATGGTCTTGCAGGCTCAGGGGAGGAGAGGAATGAGTAGCAATCCCCAGCCAAGGGAAATCCACCCCAGACTCATTTGATATTTGCGGTAGGGCTTTCCCTTCAAGTTCCTGATATGTCCTCAAGCTGGTCCTGGCCAGCTGGCCCTGTGGACCTTTACCGGTTCATTCCCCAGGACTCACCCCACTTGCTGAACACAGAAAAGCCCTTCCCTCTGTTCTCAGAATGCGCATATTCCGTGACTGGTCTCGTCCTTGCATGCAGGGCCCCATCTCGCTCTGCTTAACAGCCCACTTGTTGACACTGAGACAACCCTTGGGGCTTTTCATCTGTCTGCATCAGGAACCCAGGCTCTCCTGAAGATTTCACTACAACTGCCTCCTACTCCCGCTCCCCCAGTTCCACACATGTCTGATGTCCGTGTCTGCCTTTGTCCTTAGTGGACTCTAAAACAACCAATCAATGCATATCACTTCCTCTGGTGACTCACTCTGCACCCTTGCTGGTATTCTGTCTAACGATTTTTTCCCACTCCCTCTCTCCTTCCTTCTTCCTTCCTTCCTTCCTTCTTCCTTCCTTCCTTCTTCCTTCCTTCCTTCCTTCCTTCCTTCCTTCCTTCCTTCCTTCCTTCCTTCCTTCCTTTCCTCCTCCCCTCTTCCCTTTCATAGGTTCTTGCTCAGGATGGCCACCATTGCTCAATCCTCCAGCCTTGGCTTCCAGAGTACTAGGATCACAGGCAATATGCTACCCCATCCGTTTAACACTAATGATTTCAAACATGGGTGACAGGCAGAAAGAAACTCAGGCTCTGGGCAGAGGCAGACACAGCCATGTGTCTTTAACCAGGACAGAAGGCAGCATTGCCCCCAAATGTGACTTTCAGAGAGAAAGTTTCAGCATAGCCCAGCTTTCTCCATGTTTGAGACACTACCACATGAAAATGCACTAAGTTCCTGAGACTGTAGCCAGCCCCAATTAAATGCTTTCTTTCATAGAGTTGACTTGGTTATGGTGTCTCTTCACAACAAAAACAAAACAAAGATGAAAAACAAATGAACAAAAAAAAAAAACAGTGATGAAGACAATGATCATAAATTTAACTCATATAACCTTTTATGAAAGAGAAAACCAAACGCCAGTGTGATGAAGCTACCGTCTATTAGGTTTCTGCTGCTAAGGGATAGATTGGCCTAGCATGGCTCAGAACACAGGGTTCTGTAGCCAAACACAGGTTTCTGTAGTGAAAGTCCAGCGAGACTCAGAACACAGGGTTTACACTTTCCACACGAATCTGGAGAGAACACTGGCCAAGACCTGCTCCTGGGAAGGGTGAGTGTTGGGAGGAAGGGTTCCACAGTGAGAGCCAGAATGGAAGTCTGAGATGGTCTCTGTCTGATGTCTTAAAGCAGAGAGTTCAGGCAAAGCAACGACCCATAGGATAGATTTGGACTGGGAGGATAGTTTGGGAGTAGAGTGCTTGCCTTCTATGCTTTAAACCCCAAGTTCAGTTCCTAGCACTGAAAAATAACTGTTTCCTGCAGTTGCTAAAACAAATGACCACAAACCCAGTGGCTTAAAATAACACACATTTATTATCTTACAGTTAAAGAGATCAGAAGTCTTCAAAGGGTCTCTCGCTGGGCTGACACCCAGGTCTCCACCTCTGTGTTCCTTCCTGGAGATTCCTGGGGAGAATCGGGACTCTTACTCTGCCAGCTTCCAGAAACAACCCACACCCTGTTGTCTCTCACTTCCTTCCACACACAAAGTGGGGGGGGGGGGTGGATGGTCTGCAGCCTTCCTCCCGCTGTGCCACCTGTCACGATCATTCTGTAGGCTCCAGCCTCGGGATTGACTGGAAGGAATCTTAATTCAATCAGCAACTTAGATCACTGTGGCTTTGATGCAGCCACGTGCTCTGTTGTAATTGTGGCATCTTTGGTTGAATACTATTCTGTCTAGCACACAGGTCTGCACGGGCTTGTCAGTATTTTAGCCCGTTCCTTATTCGTGCCTGCTCTATGGGCTTGTTAACTACAGAGTCTCTGTATAGACACATTTGGGCAGCAGTCAAGGGGTCACCACATGGAGGGTTCATAGTCTCCTGGTCCCCAGGATGGACCTGGAGGGAGCTGAGGGAGCTTGCAGGCCTAGGAAGGGTCAGTCAGTTGAGACAGTGATTATCCACGAAAACCTCCACGGATCCCATGGTTGGGGAATGGCTTGGGGATACGATACTTTCGTGGTTTGGATATGGTTTCCAAGGGGTCTATTGTTGGGGGCTTGACCCCTAATGTGCTGGTGCTGAGAGGTGGGGCCTTGTGGGAGGACTTTTGGTCCCTGGGGGATCTGCTTTTTGAGGAGTTAAGGTAGTTCTTATGGAGACCCTGAAGTCTCAAGAGTGAGTTGTCGTGAGTAAAGCTAACCCCCAAATCACCCTCTGGGTTCTATTTTCATGTGTAATCCCTTCCTTCCAGTGCTTACTTGCCATTGTGGTGACCAATGATGGTCATATGGTCTTGGCCCACGAACCAGCAGAACTATGAGTTAAGAAAACCTCTTTTCCCTATAAAGTTAGCTTGCTTGGCTATTCTGTTACAGCAACAGAAAATAGACTGCCACAGATACACAAGAGGAAGCCAGCACAGAGACACGATTACTGACAGCTAGGCAAGATGGCTTCAGCAGTGCTAAGAGATGTCCTTGACTGAAGACTCACCCCATCATGTTACAACTTGCCTGGAAGGAGGAAGTGGGGGGGGGGAAACACCACATTTTTTAGCTGATACTTAAAAAATCTAATTCAAATGAGAAAACTCTGAAATTCCTCAGAAAAAAAAATTAACTATAGCTTCGGCTGCTGCCAGAATACGAATTTGAGATAAAATGTTGGTTGCTATAGAGACATAACGAAATTCCTCTCTTATCCCTGTGATTGAATGCAGAATTATGCCTGGTGTGGTGGTTCTATCTTTTTTTCTGATAGGGATAGTCCTAGAGATCATTTGATTCGCAAGTCCCTGTCATAGTGAGCACACTGCAGCAGCCAGTCGCGTGTTTTCCTTGATGAGCCTCAGCGTCTCCTCACGGGATAAGGAGAGGGCTTGAGGAAGAAGGGACGGTGTGCACTGTAATCAGGACAGGAAGGATGAACGTGTGACAGTTTCTATCCCCATAGTTTTTGAAAAGCCACTCAACTTTTGACGGCTATTTTGCTTGTTTGTTTATTTATTCTAGGGCCAGATGAAATGTTAAAAACGAACCCTCACTCTCAGCACTGCGTTTTGCTCAGAGGTGACAGCAGATGACAGCGGGCTCTGCCAGGCTGTGCCCTTTCTGGCTGGAGTGTTGGTATCTCACCAGGGCAGCTTTGTGTTCTGTGACCAGGCCACTCTCTCAATACCCTTCACGATCAAAATGCCAACTGTTATCCTAAAAACTCTCAGAAGGAAGTGGTCGGGGAGGACCCACCACAAACTGTAAAGTTAGGCCATTGATGGATTTACGCTCTAAGGCTTGGTCTTGGGGTCAGCATAGCTCAGTGGGATCTGTCTGAGAAACCGTCAATCAGCAATAGTGCTGGAAGTGGTACTCTTACCACAGAGGCAGAACACTGGGTTTCTGGAGGTGCTAGTAGGACGTGGATCCTGCTGATGCCTTGATCTGGCCCTCAAAAATTCTGAACTTATTCTGAATCAAACTATTGTGATCAGTGGATTAGGCCGTAGCATTTGAGTGCTTAGTAAGAGTTTTTCTTTAAGTTCTGTATTAGTCAGCTCTCTCAGCATAATACAATACGCCAGACAACTAGAGAGAAAAAAAGGTTAATCTTGATGCTGTGTTTGGTGTTTCTGGTCCCTGATAATGTGGACCATTGTTTTGGGTCCCTGGCGGGTGCTAGACAGCAACAATGGGCTTATGTTAGAGGAGACTCTTCATTTTATGAACAGGAAGTAAGAGACAGAAAGAGAATGGGGTGAGAGTCCCATAACCCCCTTCAAAGACATCTTGAACTATGTCCTACTAAGCCCCACCTTCCAAGAGGGACACCCAAGGGACCAATCTTCTAACATGTGGACCTTGAGGGTCACAATCCAAACTACAGCATAGTCTAAGCCAATGGAAATTAGTGGCTACTATATTGCTAATCATACTACACTAAGGGCTTATTAGGTATCAGGCGCCATGCTAAAATATGTTGCCACATGCTCTCACCCCATATGAGAGTTCCACGGGAAGAAAACTGTAACACCCTACTGTAGACTCAAAGAAGCTTACGGAAGTTGTGGTTCCTAGCCTACCACCGCTTATCCTGCCAGTGACCAAGCCAGAGCCTGAACCTTGATCACTGTGGCCCCAAGTTTGAGTTCCTAGCAGTAAGGTGACCTGTGAGCACCTTTAATCTCACTGCTAAGGGAACCATGGCCTTCCCTGGGAGCCACACTTGCCTCTGGGAGCTTATTCTCCACAGAGCCAGGTCTGGATCTGGCTTCGCAAAGCCTTTAGGGCAGGGTAGGAGGGGAGTTTCAGGAACCACGGGGTCTTGAAAGGGACCACATGTGCTCTGCTCCCCTGAGTGAGGGTACAGAGATGGGAAAGGACAACAGAATTCGATAATACTGCCTTGGAGACTCCAGACTGCAAGACTTTGGCAACAGAGCATTTTCTTAAGGGTCAAGCTACGCACAGCAATACTAATTACAGAGACAGCTCATTGGATTAATCAGTTTTTTTCCCAGGGCTTAGAGGTGAGCTTATGATCCCGAGATCTAAGCATGGCACTGCCATCAGGTCCTGGACGCACCCCGACATGGTGCCACAGGAAAGACGCAGGCTCGCTAGATGCCACACGGTAGCAGCAGCAGGGAGGATAAAAAGACCACACTTCTTAAGGTCTCCATAAATAAGAGAGGACACATCCCCATGATGTCTTGAACATGTAAAGTCCTGTCCACTGTCAATGCGTTAGACAGCCCCCATGACTGTCTAGCTTTCAGACTCAACTCTGGTAGTGGCAGATCTGATGTCCCATTGGTCTGTCTCTGGACTGTGATTCAGACCATGCTGTCCATGAAATCTCAGGGCAGGCATTTCTGGAACTATGTATGCATTCTTAAAGGAGGGAGCAGGTGGGTAGCTTAGAGCCTTGTTTTCACCTGAGCTGCTGGTGGATAGAGCAAAGAAGAGACTTCGATAAACTTGGGTGTGATACTGAGCTCTGGAAAACAAACCCCGAAACACGGCTCTTCTTTTAACTTTAAAGAGCACATTAGTCAGCCAATTTCATTTAAAGCAGTGCATCCCAAGTACAGGTATTTGATGTACCTATCATCCTGGCTTCCTGGGAGGAAAGGAAAAACTCATTCTTATTCCTGGGCATCTAAGAAAAGCTGTCGGCTCAACAGTTAATCTTTCCCTCCATTAGGAGTGCAGTATGTTTTCCGTGACGGAGCTACCTCCACCGCTAATGACAAAGCTCCGAGATGTAGACATGACCAGGGCTGGGGACATTTCTTCTGTACTTTCCATTTCTGGCTGGTGGTCCCCCACCATGGGCCCTTGCAGACCCGTTTCCTGCATAGTCATTTCTGAGTCCGTGTCTGCACACTGCAGTGGGAGCAGAGCCTGGTGTCTGCTCAAGGTGTCGTTGCTCTTCTGGGCCTCCAGGGAGTTGTGCCGCGTGGAGTTTCTGTGGGCCATAGCGCTCTTTTGAGGCTCGTCAAAGCTCAGAGAGAAGGTGACTGTGCCACTGCCAAAGATGACCTTCTGTTTGCATCTGGGCTGCTGTGGCGGCTGCTGCTGTTTCTGTAGAGTCAGCGGCTGCTGCTGCTGCTGCTGTTGTTGTTCTTGCTGGGTCAGGGCCAACCTCTGCGGTTGCTTCTGCCTCTCCAGCTGTGGGAACGGGTCTTCACTGTTGCTCTTGCTACTGATGGAGGAGGGAATGGAACCGGTGGAGCCTCCTAGGCTGCTGGACCGCTTCCGGGAGACGTTGCTGCGACGTAGCGTGGCACGGGCTGCCACTTTGAAAGCATGCGCCGCGGTGCTGCAACGCACCTCCTCGATGGTGTTCCGGGAAGGTTTGAAGAGGATGATGTAGACCTTGTTGAAGAAAATGCAGGCCAGCAAGCCAAAGCTGGCTGCCAGGATGGCGATCACCTCCACAGCGGAGACAAACTTGCCGTAGGTGCTGGCGTAGGCGGGAATGAAGGAGATCCAGACAATGAAGAAGATGAGCATGCTGAAGGTAATGAACTTGGCTTCGTTGAAATTCTCTGGCAGCTTCCGGGACTTGAAGGCGAAGAAAAAGCAGATGGCAGCCAGCAGGCAGGTGTAGCCGATGAGGGAGCCGAGCGCCATGAGTGAGCCCTCGTGGCACGTGATGAAGATGATTTCGTCCTCCAGCTCGTGGTTGCGGTAGCTGGAGGGGGGCGCCGTGTAGAGCCAGATCACGCAGATGACGATCTGCATGAAGGTGCAGAGGAAAACTAGCAGGAACTGCAGGTTGAGCCCCCACCACTTCCGGTGAAAGCTGGTGGGTATCTTGGCCTCAAAGACCAGGAGGACGCGGTTGGTCTTCACCAAGATGCACGAGATACAGAGCACGAAGCTGATGCCGAAGGCGGGCTGGCGCAGGCGGCACGTCCAGTCCTGGGGCTCCCCGATGAAGAACAGGGAGCTGGAGAAGCAGCAGAGCAGCGAGAAGAGCAAGAGGTAGGACAGCTCGCGGTTGGTGGCCTTGACGATGGGCGTGTTTCGGAACTTGATGAAGACGCCCAGCACAAAGGCGGTCAGGAAGATGCCCAGCACTGCAAAAAGAGTGAGAGCGATTCCGAAGGGCTCGGTCCACGCCAGAAACTCAATCTCCTTGGCAATGCAGGAAGTGTGGTTCTCATTGGACCAGAAGTCATCCGGGCACTTGTCACAGGCGCTAGCATCTGTAAAATGAACCAGTGCACGCAGATTCAATCACCGTGTGGTGCATGTGGAGGGTGGATGTGGTCGCTTCATATTTTACTTACTGATAATTTATTTTGACATCTATTAAGAGTAAACATCTTCGCAGGTTCTACTGCTCCCCTCTTCAACAATTGAGGGTGGCCCATTTTTTTTTTTAACACTGCAGTATTTTATAGCAGACACTACCTTGCACCCTAGCAATCTAACATGACACATCAACTCGGTTTCAAGCTTTGTCTGACTTACGATCTTTTTAAAATATGGGGCTTTTATGATTTATTTGTTTTTAATTTTTATGTGCATCGGTGTTTTGCTTGCATGTATGTCTGTATGAAGGTGTCAGATCCCCTGGAACTGGAGTTACATACAGTTGTGAGCTGCTGCTGTGTGGGTGCTGGGAATTGAATCTGAGTCTTCTGGAAGATCAGCCAGTGGTCTTCATCGCTGAGCCATCTTGCCAGCCCCAATTTAGGATTTTTTTTTTTAAAGTGAATTGTTCATACTTGAGGTTTTTCAGGATGGAGTTGTGGAAACAAACAGAGAGTAGCCTGGTTACATTAGTGACATGTGCTAACATTGCTGCTGTGTCCAGCACAGCCTAGTTATCTGGGGTATGTGACTGGCTTTGTTGCCATGCGAGAATAGCTGTCCCTTGTATGTGGCCAGCCTTCTCTGTTCTCAACTCCCAGTGAGGGAGGCCACATATTTATCTACATCAGTGGTTATCACAGTTCATACAGCTCCTCACGTTGTGGTGACCCCCAGCCATAAGATTATTCTTATTGCTACTTCCTAACAGTAATTTTGCTATGATTACAAATCTTAATGTAAATATCTGATACTCAACCCTTGTGAAAAGGTCGTTCAAGCCCATAGGGGTCATCACCCACGGGCTGAGAAACGCTGGCTTAGATAATGACTCTTTACTAAGTTGTCACTGCCTGCTAGGCAGGGTACAGTTTGGAGCAGGGAAGAGTATAAATTTTTCAATTAGAGATCCTGGCCATGCCATTGACTAGCTGTATAACTTTGGTCAGGCTCCTTAAATCTAGAAACCTGTTTCCTCATTTCTAAGATGGAGGGAATGATAGGCCCATTATCATGGTACGGTGGAAAGATCAAGACTTATAGTCAATATTTACCTCATGCTTCCAATATGCTAGTCAAAGTTTTATTTAAGAGGCATATGTTTAGAATTTATATATTAATTTGTTTAATTACCAGAGTTCCATAAGGGGTTTGATTGTGATTCTGCTTTAGACGAACTTGAGACTGAGCTGGAGAGATGACTCCGTGGTTAAGAGCACTTGCTACTCTTACAGAGGACCCATGTTGGAGTCCAGAAACTGACATGGCAGCTCATAACTATCTGTAACTCCGGTTCTAGGAGATCTGATACTCTCTTCTGACACCTCAGCCACCAGGCTTGTAGTCAGTGCTCATTCACACACACACACAAAATAGTAAATAAATGAATAAATGATGAATGAATGAATGAATGAATGAATGAAGAACTCGAGACCCAGGAAGACCATCAGAGAGACTGCAAACACACCAGGCACCAGCAGGCAATCTGTCACAGCCTGCTAAGCCTGGAGCAGATAGTACTGTGCCCATTAGGGCCATGGAGCTGTAAGAAAAGGGACACCCTGTTGGAGGGAGAGAGGTATGTGACAGGAATGTTTGTAAACGTGTGGAATGATACCCGACATTCCTTTCCTCTTCTCTCTCATGCCCAGTGGAATGCAGTGCTGAGGTATGCTCTCCTCGGAGGGAGAATGGTTCAAGCACTGGCTCCGCCCAGGTCACCCATGGGCTTTGCCTTGAGGGCAGCCCAAGTCCGGCACAGGATCTGTGAGGGTCTGGTCCTTTACCTGTCTCATCGCTGTACTCCCCATCAGGACACTCCACACACTCAAAGCAGCAGGTGGGCTCCCCCTCAATGATCCCCTTCCTGGTCCCTGCCAGACAGTCCCGGCTGCAGTTGGAGAAGGGTACCTGTAGACAGAGAGCACAGAAGGGAGAGGTTTGCAGCTGGGGGTGTGCGTGTCAAGATTCAGCCCTACAACTCATGAGTAAAGTGAGGAGTCTGGGTATGTAAGGATCAGTAAGGCTGACTCTGGGTCATTTTAGATGGAGAGAGGGTCAGGGTCCTTGCTCCTGTTCCCTGTAAAAGCAAAAGGTGGTCAAGCCAAGTGTGAACGTATTTGGCAGTTTGCTTCAAACACACAAGTAAAGTCCTGGGTCTCAGTTGATCTCAGTAGCAACTTCATGAAATTTGTAAATTGAAATTTGTAAAAATACATAATTTATAATTAAACGTATATGGTATTTTTGTGGTCACTTCAACAAAATTCTCAGAAAAGTGTCGTTTAGACTCTGAGATTTGTTGGGTTCCTACTGTGTGCTAGCTCTCAGATGATATTTCTATAGAAAATTGAAATTTAATTTATAATCCTGTCAAGTAGTTAGGAACACAAAAGACTGCATTTATAATGATTACCTCGGTTACACGTTTACTAACGATGAAGTTTATTTAGCATGCTCATAGCCTAACAGAGGACATTAGGTTTACAGGGAAGTGTACAGGGATAGCTCCAAGCAGGAGGAGAGATGAGACATGTACCAATGACAGGTAATTGCTTGCATTAATAAGGCAAATGCTAACCCGATAAAGTAATAGAGGTACAGGATGGTGGGATAGCCAGTCAGTTTGGGTTCTGGTCATTTTAAATGTAGACAAATTAGTGGGCATAAGACTTTAACCTGTGGAATTCCATAAACTTTCATCAGGGAAAGGTCAAGACCACATCTCGTAACTGAGAGGAGAATTTGCCCCAGGTGGGATTAACTGTCATAGGAGACCTCCCGATGGTAAAGCCATCTCACCTTCTGAGAAACAGAAAAATCATAGCAATTTGGCAATGAGAACAAGTTGACTCTTTGTTTACTTAATGAAAAGTGGCTCGGGAAGCTCAAATATCCTAACAGAAAGCCAATGCAAAGAGCCTCGCAGTGGATCTCAGCTAGACTCCCTAGGGATGTCTGCTTTTGCAGCGGAGCTGGGGTTCTGAATCTTGCTACACTTTAGCAGCCTAGTTAATGTTTTCGTTGCTAAACATGACGACCAAAAACAACATGGGGAGGAAATGGTTTATTCCGCCTTCAGGTTGCAGTCCACCATCACCGAAAGCCAGGACTGGAACTGGAGGCAGGAACTGAGGCAGAGGCCGCAGAGAAAAGCTGCTCACTGGCTTGCTCTCCATGGCTTGCTCACACTGCTTTTGTATGCAACTCAGGCAACAGCCACCTTGGGCTGGGCATTCCTACACCAATCATTAATCAATAAAACACTTCAAGGATTTCCCCAGAAGCAAATCTGATAGGACCATTTTTCTTTTCAATTGAGGTGTCCCTTTTTCCCCAGATGATCCTAGCTATGTCAAGTTGACAAAAAACTGGCCAGCACACGGCCACCCAGAATGGTCATCATCTCAGCATACCCTATGGCTTTTCTTAAGGAGCATCTTCACAGAGTGACAGGCTTCTGGTTATTAATCAGGCTTTCGTATGAGGCATGGGGCAGGACACCTTGACCAGAGTCATAAGCATCTTTCTCTTGGTCATAGAGTGAATGACCTTTCTGATGTGTGGGTCAGCCTGGAGCTATTTGAATGTCCCCATTCTAAAACATAGAGCTCTATTTTGGGCTCACATCTCTTCACGTTGAATAGAAATTGGGCTAGGAGGAAAATGCCATAAAAGACCGTCCCATGCATGCTGGACATTTAGCATCCCTGAACCCCAAGTGTTGAAGGCCATTAATACTTCCTGATCATTGTGACAGTCTATAAGGAAGTCGCTTCAATCTCCAGTTCAAACCCCCTCCATAAAAGTAGGTCAAATGTCTTCCTCAATGCCCCTTGAGAGCCATTGACTGGAGAGATGTTCGTTTAAATATTTTTGCTCTGGTTGGGGGAAGTTTTAGCCTGGGAAACTTAATGACTAGCTGGGGAGTTAAAAGAGGGGTGAGTAATAAAGTGTGGGTTCCCAGGCTCCCTCTCATCAATAGACACTCTTGCAGTTCGTGGGACCCCTGGACATTCAGTTTCCTATGCTCCCCAGACATTATCCGAGAAGCCAGTGATGGATCCCAGCCACGCCCCCAAGCCAGCAGCTCCCTGTCTGCGGCGGCTGTGTCTGCGGCGGCTGTGGCTTGCTCTGCTCATACCTCCCTGGAGAAGCCACTCCACAAGATCTTCTTCTCATTGATGAAGAGTCTCTCTCCCTTCTTGGCGTACGCGTTGTAATGCCCAACTTCCTTGAACACGATGGAGCCGTCCTCTGGGGAGAGGTGCCAGTTGATGATGGAATAGTTCCCCACCAGGTCACCACACTCATCGAATGTCACCTGCTCCCCCATGTTGTTGGTAAAGTTTAGGTGCCGCAGGTGCTTCAGGACCTGAAGATGAACAGAGATGAATGAATGGGAGCCATGAACCGCCACGCGTGGCTATGTTGGTTGTGTACTGTGAATGTTTCATAAGGAAGAAACCTGAACTGAAGAGATGTAACATGAGGGACTGTTCGTTGGGGTTTCTGTCCCGCCCGGTACCCCACATCCTGCAAGACCCCCAAAAATCACACAAAGATCTCCATAAGTTATAAAACTGATTGGCCCATTAGCTCAGGCGTCTTATTAGCTCTTGTAGCTTATATTAACCCATTATTCTTATCTATGTTAGCCATGTGGCTCAGTACCTTTTTCAATGGGGCAGATCACATTCTGCTTCTTGGTGGTCTGGGCTGGAATGCGGAGGAATGGGCTTCCTCCTTCCTAGCATTGTCCTGCTCTCATAGCCCTGCCTCTACTTTCTGTCTGGTTGACCCGCCTATACTTCCTGCCTGGCCAATCAGCGTTTATTTAAAACATGATTGGCAGAATATGGACAATTCTCCCGCACCAAAGAGGATGTGTTTCTCCAGTTTTTCTTAGAGTGCTTGCATGTGTCCGTGGTAGCTCTCGCAAGCCATGACTTTATTGACCATACAGTGTAAGTGGTGTAGGAAGCACTCTTTTGAAGATGGGGAGGAATACATCTTCCCCAACTACAGTTAACTGAAAACCTCTGCAGATGCAGCATGACCTTGTGGAACCATGACCTTCCTGGCAACCCCTGAGTCAGGTGTGGGGAGGGAGAGGAACAACACCCAGACTTTTGTTGTCTGAACTTTCTTTCCCTGTGGTTTTGAGTCTGTGGAGATGTCTTGCTGCCAAAATAGAAACAGAAAGAGTGCAGCTGGAGCCCTGGCCACCACTGTTGATAGTCAGTCATGGCATATTCTTGAGTTTATCTAAGGTCTTAGGGGTCACAGGGACCTCGTGCAAAAAGCAACTGTGATAATTGCTAATACACATGAGTTATTTAAGTGTTTAAATGCATTTTACTGCCTTTGAGGCACGATCCTTAGTGCTTCAGGCTATTTAATCCCAAAAACAGCATGAACACCCCCATCACAGCTTTTTGTTTGGTTGGTTTTGTTTTTGTTGTTTGAGGCAGGGTCTTACTGTGTAACTCTGGCTGGCCTGGAACTTACTTTGTAGATTGGACTGATCTTGAAATTAAAAGATCTGCCCACCCCTGCCTCTTGTGGGCAGGGTTTAAAGGCCTGTGCCACTATGCCCGGATCCACTGCCCGTTTTATTCAATGGGAAGCAGAGGCATAGAAAATCAAAGTACTTTGCCCAGGATCACAAGCCCATGCCTGGAAGCACCGTGCTCTGCTGAAGGCCTGGTTCTACAACCCTGAGGCACCAAGTGAGAAACCAGGTCCAGACAAGAGCACAGCACAGGCGTTTCTGCCACAGCTCAGGAGCACTTCTCTCTGTCCCCTTCAGATCCTGTTTTCCTGCCTGAGGTACAGTGTGGCCCGGCTGGGGTGGCTAAAGTGTCTCTCTCAGCTTGAGCACTGGCTTTGGGAAAGCATCTTGCAGTCTAACAGAAAGTTCATGCAGAGTTGCCATCCAGCCCAGCAGTTCTACACGCAGGTACCCGTTCAAGACACATGAATTAAGTACACGCCACACAAAAACTCCTTGTGTACAAATGTTCATAGTGACATTACCATAATAATCCAAAGTGGAAGCAATCCAAATGCCCATCGTTGGAATGACCGGATGAATGAAATATTTCCTTACGATGGGTTGGAGACTCTGTTCTAGAAATTCTACACCAACGATTGATTCAGGAAAACTCCTCTTCTTTAGGCACTGGGTTACTGAATGCTTTCCCCTTAAGGTCATGAATAAGACATGTATGTCCATTATCACTCTGCCTAGTGATATCACTATGATAACCAGTGAAATTGGGCTAAATCAAGCAGATTCAGACAAAAAATTTAAGACCTAGGTTCTGTAGCTCACTTCCTGAAACTAAGCACATAACAACAATAGACTTTTAAAATAGATTTTTAAAAGAAACAATTTCTGGGGCTGAAGAGACGGCTTGCTCAGCAGTTAAGAGTGCTTACTTCTCTTGCAGAGGACCCAGGTTCGGTTCCCAGCACCCATATGGTGCTGCTATTGACTGTAACTCCAGTTCCAGGTGATACATGCCTTCTTCTGGCCTCCACAGGCTCCTACATGCGTGTAGTGCACATAAACTTACACACACACACACACACACACACTGAATAAATAATAATTTATAAAAGAAACACTTTCTATTTTTTCTTTTGAGTACATTCCTTAATATATATTAACTCTTCCTCAGGAAGCATGCAAAAGTAATAATTTAAATTTTAACAAGTTCTGAAAAAACTATAAAAGATTTACTTATTTATTATGTATAAGTACTCTGCCTGCATGTATGCCTGCACACCAGAAGAGGGCACCAGATCCCATTATAGGTGGTTGTGAGCCACCATGTGGTTGCTGGGAATTGAACTCAGGCCCTCTGGAGCAATAGCCAGTGTTCTTAACCTCTGAGCCATTTCTCCAACCCCAAGCTCTGGATTTTTTTTGCCTTTATAATCCTGTTTATAATTCTCCCTCTCTCTCTCTCTTTCTCTCTCTGGTTTGAGAGAGAATATTTTTGCGTGTGAATGTGGTGCATTGCATGTGTGTGTGCATGTCACGCATCTGTGCATGTGGTGGTAGAGGTAGAAGAAGAACATCTAGTTCTGCTCTGTTCACTGGGGAAAGGCTCTCCCACTGAAAGGAACTAGACTGCTGGCCAGCGAGCCCCAGTGATCTCCTCATCCTGCTTTCACAGCTCTGGAGTGATGGGCACATGAGCTGCGTTTACATAGGCTTTCGGAGTCAAACTCAGGCCCTGATGCTTGCATATCAAGTGTGCTCCTCCAGGGTGCCATCTCTCCAGCCCCTTGTGCATACTCTTAATGTCTTTATCACAGTATTCCTGTCATTTGCTCCTTAATAATGCAGAAGGTTTTGAGCAAATTTATCAAGCCATACTGTCTGTGGCTGAGACAAAGGGAATGGGGCTTTCCTTTTCCTGGGGGCACTGATCAAGTGTCAATCACTGTTAGGGCATCATTAAAATAATTTAAAATCACTATGAGTGTCAATGAGAAGCCCCTACTATGAGCACGTCTAACATTTATTTTCCTATGAAGAAGCTAGGAAGTGTGGATTGGACAGTTTCCCCTGCCCCCAACTGTTGGAATCTCTGCTCCTTCCCTGACTGTCTTGGGCAAAAGGACTATCAATTAAGCAGTCAATAGAACCACTCTTACACCAACACCAGCTTCTGGGAACGCCCAAGGGACGCTCTGTGGAAGCGCCACTGAAGTCTCAACACTTGCTCTGGCTTTGGGGGTGCAGTGCTGACTGACCGCTAGAAGCAGTGTAAGTGGAACTTCCTCTGTATATCTGCTTATCTAAGTCAGGGAACGTCCACTGGGCAGCTGGCAGGGGGACTGCTGTGCCGGTGCACATGAGACAGTGTTAGGACCGGTGTAGACACAGCCTCTGCACGAAAGGTGTCCTGTGACTGACACAGACTGTGTTTCCAGTTCTTTAGGTCTAGCCAGCTCCCTTGGGAGAGTGGCTGGCAAACTGAGTCACGGGGGCATCAAGGTGTGGCTGACTCTCAGAAGCAGGGAATCTCAGGGAACTACAGGCCTTCCTGTGTGAGGGCAGAGGTCTGAGAGCTGCACAGAGAGGTAGTGGTGGCAATGGCCGTGACGCTGACGTTGGTAAGAGCACCAGCAGTTCCAAAGGCCAAGGGCCTAAAGACACCCCAGGGCTGGGAGCTGTATTCTTGGCCGCTGTCAAAGGCTGAGGAATCCAAACTTTGAGGCCAACACAAGAGTTGTAACACTTGTCGGGCTGAGTCCCAGCACCCGAGGCTTGCCTGAGAACCATGAGCCAGAGGGAGCCGGCTGCTGCCGTTCCCTCTCATCTGATGCCGTCACTGCCTCCTTCAAATAGCTGCGGGGAGAAAAACTGCCGAAGACCAGCCCTTATTTCTCGTCTACGCATAAGTAATAGATACTCGGGAAATAGTGGCCATATGATCCCTGACGTACCAGGACCGCAGCCAGCTGATTGGGAACATGACTCTTCTCTGAGACCGCACACCAGGGAGAAGGTGTGTGGTCGGTCCACGCACTGTCTTGTCACTAACTTCACTTCTGTTTTCTTTCGGCACATGTCTGTGGCCAAGTCTCCTCCTTCCTTTAGCTGTTTATTTCACAAGTAGGGCCAAACAGGCCGGTTTGAGGAGGAGAGATACAGTAGTATTTGATACAGCCAAGAAGACGTTGGGTCTCCCCTGGCATGGTCAGTCAGATCCATCTGTAGCTTCTCCCACAACACACTTGCTCCCTGGAGAAAGCATGTACATGAACTTGGGTGCGAGGACAGGCGTCCAAGTTCAACACCGCACCAGTGTCTTCCTTGGGACCCATCGTTGGGCCAGCAGCCTCTTGGGTTCTAGAAAGCGTGTGTGCAGAGGGACCTATGGGCCACACTGCTCTTTCAGAGAAAGCACTGGCCTTGACAGGACACGGGTCATCTGGATGTGGCCTTTCTTACCGGCTAGCTATCTGACTTCGGTAAAATAATTGTAGTTACCCTGGGTCTTTCCCTATACACAAAGCAATGGTGCTCAAGATCTCTGTTTACTGAACCTGTATCCGTCATAGGCACCACCCCCAGGACTATGCATATTAACTGATCATTAACTTATAACAAACTTGTAAGTCTTGAGACGCCCATTTCTCAGGCCAGGGAAGTGGGGCATAGGGCATTAAGCGGCATCCTAAGGTCAGAAAATGGTTGGCAGCTGAGAATGGCTGAGTCAGGAGGGGGAGTCCAAACTGAACAGATGACATCACCGCCTGCTCATGTGTAGCAGTTAGATTGGATGGGCCATAAGACTCTCTGTCTCTAGGTCAACAGCTTAACTAGTAGGAAATTTAGGTTGAGAGGGAATTTTAAAAATGGGATGGAAGGTGGGGGCTCGAAGAAAAGCCTCAGTGGTTAAGAACTTGTTGCTTTTGCAGAGGACCTGGGTTTAGTTCCCAGCATCCACATGGTGGCCACAATCCTTAACTCTAGTTCCAGGGAGTTTGATGCCATCTTTCTGGCCTCACTGAGCATCAGGAATGCAGGCAATACATAGACATCCATGCAGGCAAACACTCATACACATAAATAAAAACAAGTCTTTAAAATAAGATAAAATAAAAGTGGGGTGGGGTAAGAATCAAGAGGCCATAATTGGAAAAGTAGTCCAAAATGAATGATGCTGTGATTATCATTTATGGTTTATGCTTTTCTTCTTTGAGATTTAAAAATGTTAAATATACTCTCCGGAGAAACAATCTGCATAGGATAAAGCCTGCCCATAGAAGTGTAAAGTTCTGAGTTCTATTCAGACACACACCTTTGTTTCTCTTTCTGCCATCACCCCACCAGGCTCTTTGATGCTCGTCCCCATTTAGTCAACCCCACAGCCTCACTGCAAGGACCACCACTGTTCTGACGCTAGACAAAGCCAGAACGCCTTGTGAGTGGTTTGTGCTCTTCCTCCTCCTCTCGAGTCTGCTGTGAAGCTAACATTCCTCTGACTCATCTGTCCAGTCTGCACTTGGCACCAGCATTCTTCCACACAGACCCTTCTCCATGAACCCCACCTATTCCTCAGGACCAGCTGGCATGACATTTTCCATTTCCTTCTTTACTTCAGATTCTAATTAATTTGGATGGTATTATAGTCTTTCATCCTTAGTAATATGAGTGAGAAATATATTTTAGTCAAAATTTGTGTCTAGTCCAATACTAGTCCAGTACCTTGTTTGCTTACTAAGTCTTATTTCTTTAAAAAAATTTTAAAAATTATTATTATTTTATTCTGTTGGTGGGTATTTTGCCTTCATGGATATCAGCATACCGTGTTCATGACTGGTGCTGGGAGAAGCCAGAAGACAGTGTAGGCTCCTTAAGGCTGGAGTCTCCATGTGGATGCTAGGACTGAGCCTGAGTCCTCCGGAAGAGTAAGCAGCTGGTACTGGTAAATTGCCAGGCCATCTCTACAGCCTCCTAAGCTCCATTTCTCACTTTTAAATAAATTATTAATAAGTTTTATGTGTATGGATGTTTTCTCTGAATGCATGGTCATGTCTGTGTTCCATGTTTAGAGGCAAGAAGAGGTCACTGAGGCCCCTACAACTGGAATTAGAGATGCTTGTGAGCCACCATGTGAGTGATGGGAATTGAACCCAGGTTGCTTGGAAGAAGAATCAGTGCTCTTAGGCTCTCAGCCATCTCTCCAGTCCTTATTTTTTTTAAGTATCTTTACTAGTTCTTTTGGCATGCTAGCTTGTAAGTTTTATATTTGAGCACGTTATATCCTGCAGTATTTGCCTTTAAGTCATATAATAGGGAACATCGAGGTGAAAAATCACTTTATACTTAATAGCAATGAGAGAGAGTCTTTAGACTGATTATTCCTGGCAAACACACACACACACACACACGCACACACGCACAAACATCTATTTTTAAAAATGGCATTGGGATTTGAAGCCAAAACCTCGTGACTTCTAGGTAAGCTCTCTCCCACTGACTTATAGCTAGTGAGGATGTGGGGAAAAGGGAACCTCTGTACAGTACTGGCAAGAATGTAAATTAGATTAGCCACTATGACTGCCAGTATGGAGTTTCCCCAAAAAGCTAAAAGTGGAATTACCATATGACCCTGGGTATGGATCCAGAGAGTCCAGGTCAGCATGCCACAGATACCTGCACATTTCAGGACTACTCATATAACCAGGTCACTAGGTGTCCGTCAGCAGATGAATATACACATGCATACATGCAAACATACACACATACATGTACACATGCAACGAACATATGCATGCATACATACATATACACATACATACATATACATATGCAATGAACATATGCATGCATGCATACACACACATACATACATATACATATGCAATGGAGCTTTCATCAGTCACAGATGAGAATGAAATTATGTCATTGGGTGAAAATAGATAGAAACAAAGATGATCCGAGTAAGAAAATAAACCAGACTTAGAAAGACAAATATCACGTCTTGATGTTTCTCTTATTTGTGGATCCTAGATTTATACAGATACCCAAATCTCATGTACGGAGGTGAGATTGTCTGGGAGAAGGATTCAGAACGTCTGGGAGACTGAATATGGTCAAAGCACATGGCATACTTGAATTAAAGTGTCTGTGAAGCTCATCACTATGTACACCGAATACACGTCAATAAGAAGCAATTAAAATAAAAAAGTATTTAGGTATTTCTCCCAGAAAAAGCGTTCTTCTGTTTTCAGAATCAAAAAAGGGAATGATAATTCCACTGAAAAAGAAAAAAAAAGATTCTTCTTGAGTACATACATCAGCACAGTGTGCTGATTTTTTATTTTCTTTGTGGAGTGACGGGAGGAAAAAGAATGAGTAAATGAGGGGAGAGAAATGCAGGCATAATGAACCACAGTGCCTTCACGTATCTCTGAGAAGGACATGTGGATCTCCAAGAAGAGCAAGTTCTGAGAATGCCACTTTCTTGTGTGGTGATATTTCCATCTTGTGGCCTTCACGGGTATTTCCACCAAAGGGCTCTAGAGTCAAGATGTATGCATTGTGAGCCTGAATGGGAAACACCTATCCGCATACATTCTAGGAATCACTAGAGGTTAGCCAGACACAAGAGCCTAGAAATCTTCCACTCCCAGGCAGGACTTTCCATCAACTGAAGAAGCCGAGGCTTGGCAGGAAGCCAGCAAAAGTGAGGACGAGAGATGAACAGAATGGACGTTCATGGGAATCTGACTTGAAGAGATTTCCAGGAGAAAATGAGTTTTGACAAAAAGGAAACGTTCCTGGTAGCTTGGAAATAAAATGTGATGCTCCTCGTGGGTGCCTTTCATGGGACATAGACACGAGGAGATGAAAGACAAAGATACCACGCCAACAGCTAATGAGAAACAAGATTTCCGCACCAAAAATTAATGAGCTCTTTGAAGGGTAATGTGAAGCAAATGGCTTAGAAGCAAAGAGCTGAGAGGTGGCAGACACAGAGCTGCAAGCTGACTCTCGGATTAGACTGTACATAGGCGGCAGGCTTCTACATATATCTCCCGATGGCAGTCACTGCTTACTGGTAGGTACATCTATAGTGAGAGACGTGACCAAGATCTTAGAGTCTGGAGGCTTCCAGGGCTCAGTGGAGACTATAAGAGAAGATGCGTTGGCTAGTGCCAGGTGCCATTCATCCTCAGAGCTCAGGACCCACTCTCCATTCTGCACCCATCCCTCCTTCTTAACCTTTATGAAAGTAAAGCTACCGTAGCGGCTACACACAATGACACAGAGGAGAGGTACACAGAGACGGGGATGGAACTACCTGTGCTGGGAATACCTCTAAGCTTTGTAGCAAGAACAGCCACAAAATTTCCTCCCCCCACTTTGTGCAGGTCAATTTGGTTTGCATTTTCTATTCCATTACTAATATGTTTGAGCCATTTCCTTCCTCCATCTTACGTCCTAATCTGGGAGGAGATCACAGGAGAGCCATGTTTCTCACCAGAAATGTCTTTCTATTCAACCCTACCCTGCTCCTGTAGCATGTTCAAGAGCCAAGTCTTCCTTTCATGGAACACGGATGTGACGAGATGGAAGACAATGATATTTATCACCTAGAGATTGTCCTTTAATTCATCTTAAAATTCTGCAACTGAGCCGGGCAGTGGTGACACACACCTTTAATCCCAGAACTCAGGAGGCAGAGGCAGGTGGATCTCTGTGAGTTCGAGGCCAGTCTGGTCTACAGAGTGAGTTCCAGGACATCCAGGGCTACACAGAGAAACCCTGACTTGAAAAACAAACAAAAAAATCTGCAGCTGAAACATGACTCCAGAAGTCTTCATTGTAGCTTCACTGTCTGCTTTGGTAGTAGTTCAGTGTGAAGAAGGAGGTTTGGGTATTCCACAGAGATCAGAAACTTTGGGATAGCAGTGGTGTTTGAGTGAGGTTTTTTCGTTCAAGGAGGGTGGGAACGTGTGAGTCCTGGCTTGTTTTATGAGCACAGATAGTTACTCCTTAGAACCACATGGGAGTCTCTACATTAACACGCATAAGCTATACACTCTTTGTTTCTCGGTATCTTCCCTGAATGGTAGCTGAGATCTATATATAAATCTGTTTACTTATCATATTTTGTCAACTGATTGATTATAAGTATGTTAAGATATCAATATGGTAAGGACTGGGGGAATGGCTCAGCCAGCAAAATGCTTGCCCTGCCAGTGTGAGGACTTGGGATCAGATTTCCAGCACTTACATAGAAGGCCAGCCATCATAACACATCTCTGTAATCATCACTTTGGGGGAAGGAGGAGGAAACAGAGACAAGAAACACGTTGACCATCAATGAGATCCAGGTTTGAGACCTTGTCTCAAAATATTAGGTGGACAGCTATTGAAGACATCAAACAGTTGATCTCTGGCTTCTGCAGGCATGTGACACATGCCCCCCCCCACATGAACATACACTACACACTCACACATACAAATTATGACCGTGATAGCCACACATCTGTTTATAGCTTGCAAGTTTACAACTTGCTTTCATATCTCTGTATCTTTATATTTGTATTTTCATATATCTGTATCATCTTGAAATGACACTTGGTTAGAGAGCAGGTCCGATATAAGGGCTGTGTTACAGGGGAAGAAGCTGTTGCTTAGAGAGACCTGGCTTGCCTAAGATCACAGCTTAGAAAGGGGGTGCTTGGAGAGAGAGAGAGAGAGAGAGAGAGAGAGAGAGAGAGAGGAGGCTGGAAAAAAATTTTGAAAAAGCAAGGGGGTGCTGAAATTGAATCATTTGATTCAGAGCCAGGGGATAACCCCATTCCATTCTCACGAAGTCTCTCTGATAAAATCTGGAACCGAGAAAAACATACAAAGAGTGTAAAACAGAGTCCGCATGAAAAACCAAAGTTCACATGTAAGACAGGAGCAGACGTGTCAGATACAGTCTGGGCCTGGTTGTTTCCTTCAGAAGTTCGTGGGTTGACAAACATTGTGATGTCACTTCCGTGTGTAATTCAGAACTTCAAGACAACTAAGCGGCTATCCTGTAAAATACCTGCAAGACCTCCACTTACACGCTGATTTTCCTAGCATTTGGGCTAGTGTTTCCCTTTGAAACATTTATCTTTTTAGGTTTGCCTTGCCTTCCACATTCTTGTGTCCCAAGCTTGTGCTTACCTGGCCAACTGGCCAGTCCAGCACAGGCTGAGTGACGTCACAGCGAATGCAGTGTCTGAACACAGCACTGCTTTCCTACTTGTTGGAGTACGGAATAGAATAGGTATTAACCAAATACCGCTTATTCACAAGGGAAGATACCTTTAGCTCAGGTGTTTACCAAGCCACACTAAATCAGCTCCCAGACACTTGAGAACTTGCAGGAGGTGTCTAGACAACGGACTAGTAATCAGTTGAGCTGTAGCTGTCCAGCAACAGCTAATCAAACACCAGCAGTTTGGTCGAAGTCAGTCTCTCAGATGTTTGAAAAGGTTTCAGGAATCCAAAGTTCTACTTGGTGCTCATTTTGATATTGTGATTTTTGTAATCACTCTGGTTACTAAGATCGTCCCTATCTTAGCTGACTTAGAATCACCTGGGAGATGAAGGCATACCCACGAGTGTGTCTAAGAAGGTGCCCTCAGAGGGGACAGCCTGAAGAGAGACTCATTCTGAGGCAAGCACCATCCCACTGCCTGCGGGAATGGAAGGAGGGGAAGAGCAGGTCCTTGCCTCTGCTTCCTGGTTGGTCAGGAAGTGAACAGATCTTTTATGCCACATACTATGACGGCTGTGATGTCCTTCCCAAGAATATGAGACCAAATGTGTTGTAGACTAAACCCTTGGAAACCATGAACCGGGTTGGTCTCTCAAGTACTTGTGTGGTGCTGACACAAAAGAAAACAATGCAGTCATTATGTTTCTTTCCTGGGTCAGCCTGATTCTGCCTTATGACACACAGAACTGCTAGCTGAGTGAGAGACTTACCTGCCAGGCCTCAACCTTCTTGATGTCTGCACAGGACCCATTGGTGAACAGCCCTCGTCCGGGTAAGCAGGTGTATATGTCTTGCAGGGCATGGGCAATGGAGTAGACAGCTAAGTACACGTTGTAGGAGATCCGTAAATGTTCATAATCCATGTAAGGTGTCTCCACGCTGCTGATGTTCTCATCCCCTGTGCAGAGGGGTCGGAAGGCAGTGGAGCTATTGCTTAACCTGCTGCCACCTTCCTCGTGACTTCTTAGGAAGGTGTCCACAGGCAAAGGCCCTTTGGCGCCTTCTTGCAGGTGGCAATTGAAAGTCTCTTCCCAAAACTCTTTGGCAAACCCATTGTGGACCGACTTCCGGGGATGGACTTTCTGCAGGAATTCTCGGAAGCCTGGGATCTGCCCAGCCTTCAGACCGAACCCAATGGTGCCCCCAACCACGTGGAAGTATTCAGGCATAGCAATCAAGGAGGAGCTGGCCCAGGCCTCGCTGGCCAGCCAGATCCTGCCTGTGATGTTGCGCCGCACAATCTCCTTGATGAGGGGCTCTAGGTCTGGGCCGCTGGAGAAAACGACGATGACCTTGGCTGTGGAGTTCTGGATCACTTCCACCACCTGCTGAATCTCCTTCTTATCCGAGTACTGGGAGATAAGCTCGCTGAAGTCGATGCAGATGTCCCTCTCCTCGGCTTCCTCCCGGAACTTCTCAATGCCTGGCCGGCCGTAGTCGTCATCGGCTGCGATGGTGCCCACCCAGTTCCAGCGGAAGTACTCGATGATGTCGGCCATGGCGGTAGCCTGGTGCTCATCATTGGGGATGGTGCGGAGGAAGGATTTGTATTGATTCTTATTGCTAAGAAGCCTGCTGGAGGAGGCATAACTCACCTGGGAAAAGTCAAGCCATGAGTGAGTGAGTGAGGTTCCAGCCGAGTTCCAAGGCTTACCTTAATGTCACTTGTCAAACAAGTTTAATGTGGGCAGGATGGAGGTGAGTGAAAACTCAGTTTCACCCAGACACGAACCCTGTTAGCTTATTGGGGGAGCTTCCTAGTTCCCAGGGCGTGATTCTTCATGATGCTACCTTGAAACTGGGTCTAGCAATAACCTTCGCACCTCTATAGAGAAACGTACTAATCTCTTCAAGGAGTCCTGTGCCCCCTGTACCTTCTAGCTTCCTCTAACGCTTCTCGTTGGTTGTACTAGATCTATGTGTTCACTTGACGCATGCTTTGCCTGTTGGGCCCAGCTTCTGATCTGAACTTTATAACTGCCTCCACTGCTATGAGTGCTTTGTACTTAATCCGCCTCTTGGAGAATCAGCTTTTCTCTGGTTATGAATTTCAGTCTCTTCAAAGGACCCCAAAGAGGTCCTTCCTCCTCCTCTGCTCATTTTCCCTCTTCCCATTTCCCGTCTGTTTCCCTGGGCTCCTCTCCTAGTTGCCCCTGTTCTTTAGGTAAAACTAACACCAATTCTGGCAAATTCTGTTTAGCTTTTAGGTTCAGTTAAATCATTCAAGCTCAGTATGTAAATTCAGTTGCCCTGAACTTCAATAGCAATAACAAACATCACCAGTAAAACACCCTTTTTTCTGCCTTGTCAGTGTTTCAACCATCATACAAAGCCCCTTGTTGAGCTTCAGGGGAGGACTAAACCTCCATGCCTAGCTTCTGATGGGAACCTCTAAAACACTGCGGGAGCTTAAAAGGAGGTCTGGAGAAGGTGTGCTGTTGACAGGCCCCCCTCTGCACTGGAGGCAGCTCTGCGTTTGCTCATAAATGTCCCTCAGGGAAGAAATTCTTTGATGTCGAGAAATGACTGCTGGGAAAGAGCCCAGGTACCACTATGTAGTATAGAGCTCTGCAATGTTTTAAAAAATATTGTGATTGAGCTAGGTGGTGGTGCACGCCTTAATCCCAACACTCAGGGGGCAGAAGCAGGCATATCTCTGTGAGTTTGAGGCCAGCCTAGTCCTCAGAGTGAATTCCAGGATAGTCAGGGATACACAGAAAAACCTGGTCTCAACAAACAAACAAACAAACAAAAATCCTAGCACAGAAGATTGACAGCGGAAGAGCTGGCTAACCCAGGGTCCCTTCTCCCCAGGGAAGAGCTGGCTAACCCAGGGTCCCTTCTCCCCAGGCACCAGCAGATTCCTGAAAGCTACAGAGGACCCACACCTCTGCTTGGGCCCCTGGTAGCACCCCAGGTGTCCTCACAGCTCACCAATCAGGGAGTCCCAAGTTAGTAGAGCATATCTTCTGAAGAACAGAACAGGTTTCCTCGTAACAGCATCCTTCTGGGAAGTGGCACAAAGCTCAACAGTGTTTGTCCACTAGTTTTCTAAAGCTCGCTTGAACTTCTTCAGAAACCAAGCGGAAGAGACGCGCAAGGATGCTTTTCCTATACTTCTTACTAATTAGCTTTGTTTGGGCAATGTTTCAAAGTCAACATTTCCAACAGGCTTCTTTTCATCGATTGAGAGTCTTTACATGAAGAGCGTCAAAGATACTGGCCTAGGAAAGACTCAGTCAAATTTGCCAAAGGCAAGCATAGCTTCTCTGGCCGGGTTTTGATCATAGATGCTGTAATTCAAAACTGACAACTTTTGAAATCTGAATAATCCCCTCTTGCTCCCACAGAAGTTCAGGGTCTAGGTGGTTAGATGAAATGACTTGTGTACATGTTTCTAGAGCCTGTTTGGAGGTCTCTGCAGGGAGCACAGCTACTTGGTACCCTCGACTGTGATCCTCTTCTGTTCAGGGAAGATCCCCCTTGACCATGTGAACAGTGTCAGGAGGAGCGTACGTGTGGTGAGGGAGGAAGGGGAAACCTGCCTAAGCAGCCAGATCAGCCGCATCAATCCTGGCGACCAATGATGGGGAGGGGCAGATGTCCCATCCAGACCACTGTCACATCCAAAATGTGTCACATTCAAAAATGTTATTAATTTTTGAAAGCTTTGTGGATCCAAAAAACTGACTCGGGAGTCAGGGTTTTACAAAGACAAAATTTACCATTACTAACGTTTGCCCATCATTGGTCATTTCTTTATTTTCTTTGGAAAAAAATGAAACAAAAATGTTCATAAAGGGATACAAATTAAAGCTCAAACTACCTCTCATGGACATAGTCTCTTAATGTATTTACTATAATATTCAACCAGTTTGAAATGATGGCCTATAAAATCAAGAAATGTCACTCAAAGAAAAGCCCTTAAAGCCACATCAAACTTTTCTTGACAGAGGGGAAAACTAAGTGGATAATTCAAAAACCTTCTGACCACAGTTTCTTCCAGCTGGTCTTTTTTTTTTTTTTTTTTTTTTTTTTTTTTTTTTTTTTTTTTTTTTTTTTTTTTTTTTTTACAGTCACTTGGTGGTACGGCTGAGTGTAACAGGGCTGGGCATGGGGCCCTACCCACAGAGCAGAGTTTCCTTGCTCTGTCCTGTATCCACTGGGGAATGATCAATGCTCTGCATAGGCTGTAGCCTAGCTTATCAACCCGTAACCTCTGCAGGAGGGACCCAAGCAGAGTGACTTTTAGAGCTCCCTGAGTGATTCTAAAGTGAAGCTACAGCAAAGAACTCCCGATGAAGATGAATCTATTAGTTTGACTGACAATCACTATAGGTTTTTTTGTTTGTTTTTGAGACAGAGTATCACTGTGTTGGTAGTGCTGGAACTCACTGTGTAGAGCAGGCTGGTCTCAAACTCAGTGTGTGTGCACCACGGCACACAGCCAGCTGCAGTCTTCTTAACACATTCATCATTCACACCCTTGGCCTTTGACCCTCGCCATGCAGAAGCGAAGCTCTCTCCTTCTCATTCTTTTCTTTCTTCTTTCCTTTTTATCTAATGCCGCTTCCATCTCCTAGCACTCGGCTACCAGATGACAGCTCATGGTCAGGGTGCACTGAAAATAGTGCCGCACAGTCTGCCAGACTTAAACATATCCAACCTGACTAATGCAGACCGGGACAGAACATTATGGTACAAAAATGACAAAGCCAGGGCTTTCTTATGGGCCACATCTTTACTTCCTGGAAGCAAGGGTTTCATACACAATGACAAGAGTGTCTGTGTTGTTGCATGTCTGCAAAAGGATTGAGGCTGTCCGCAAAGAAGCAGACCCCCTTGCAAGAAGAGAAATGGCAATTCATTCATATGAATTTTGAATATTAAATTTTAAATATTAAACACTGAAAAAAAAAACCTGAAGTCTGATCTCTAATTTACAATCGACGGCTAGCCCACAACCAAGCTTATCCATGGACATTTAAGCTCTACTTGCAATTCACACTTCTAAGATCTACTTGCAATTCACACTATGATGAAGGGATGTAATAGATCCATAGTCACTAATTCCAAGAGAGGTTGGCTGGATGGGTCATAGTGCCAAAGGGGACAATCAGGTAATAAGATGGCATTTAGAGTTTGCTGTCATGTGGTATGGAGGAGGAACGCAGCTTTGAATCAATGCTTATCAATACTTGCTTTGGTGAGTGATTGGTATGTGAAGATGCACCTTCCTCCCGCCCAGGATGGAGACTGTTTGTTCATGTGGGCTCTGTAAATATTTGTTGGCAGAAATTAGAGCATGCTCCATTTCAGAATGTGGGGACAGTGATCATACTTCTGCTTTAAGGGGAGACCTGCTTTCTTTCCCACTGAGCTAAAGTGACGATAGGGAAATTTTGAGGGGACAGAATTAGGGGCAGATATTTCTCTTTTGATGGTGGTATTCACATCCTGGGGCGTTATCCTTGCGATAAACAAAGAATGCCAGTTACTAAAGGAGTAAACTGGGAAATAACAGGAAAAAAAGATCAGGATATGTACATGCAAGTTATGTTTAAAAGAGAACTGGAAGAGCAGTGATGGTCTCAAGGTGTCAGAGACCCCAAGCGCTCATGGTACAGGGCCGAAACAACCTTTGTTCCCGTGGCAAGCCACAGAGGACACTGCTAGCCGCAGATCTCCAAACCTGGTCCTCCTCCTCCCAGCCTCTGGTGCCCATCTAAGAAGATGCCAGTTGGCCTGGAGAGATGGCTCAGTGGTTAAATGGTCGAACTGTTCTTTGAGAGAACCTGAATTCCATTCCCAACACCCATGTTGGGTTGCTCACAACCACTTGTAACTCCAGTTCCAGGAGATCTGACTCCTCTGATTACCAAAGGTAGACACAGGCACTCACGTACATACCTGTAAGTGCACATGCACGCGCGCGCGCACACACACACACACTTAAGAATAATAAAAATAAGTTCTAGAGGGAGGTGTCAGTACCTGTGGGATGTAGAAGAGCCCAAGCAGGTTGGCCACGGCCGTGGAGACGCCCGAGCCGGTCGCTCCCACCACTGCGATAGTGGAAGGGATGTGCTCTGAGCAGTTGCAGAACTCATCCAGGTTCAAGGAATCGATTTTGTTCTGGGCAACAAAACTCAAGGTGGCCTCCAAGGCCTTGGAGACAGTGTTACAGGTGTCGAATATCCTGTATCCCAGCGTCATGTTGGGAAGAAGGCTGGGGCTGCTGTTTATCTCCTCGATGGCAAATATCATGGCTTGTAACCATCGAAATCCACGGAAGTTGTACCTGGAAAAAAAGGCACGGACATCGTGGGAGAGTCTGGTCAGCTGGTTAGTGTACTGGCCTCCGGAGCTGGGCTTGGATCTGGGCTCTATTACCCTGCCATTTTGGGATCTGGTTCAAGGCCCTTTGTGTGACAACAGGAACATTTTCCAATTGGGCTGGCTTTAAAGATGTCATGAGATTTTGAATTAGGGAACAACAATAAGAAGGACTATTTTGGTACTTAATGAATAATTTATAGCTGCGTTCTCTAGCATAAGATTCTCAGTAGCTGGCGTGGAGGGTTAGTGGATGTAAGGCGTGGCTGAGTGTTGTGCCTGCCTCTGTGACAACAGCACTCGGCAGGTGGGAGCAGAAGGGTTGTGAGTTGCAGGCCAGTCCTTGGTTACATGGCAAATCCTTGCCTTGAAAAAAGTCACCAGGGGACTGTAAATATGTTAGGGTATCAGTATGTGGGACCTAAAAACAACCCCAGGCTTACAGACTTGTCGTAAATTTAGACTGTGACATTGCTGGAGGTTGAAGTAGAAAGTGAAGTGAACCCTCCGTAGAAATGAGCCTTTGAAGACCATGCACAGATGGGGTAGTAGATGCCTTGAGAATCATATAGGCGGCGGTGGCGCATGCCTTTAGTCCCAGCACTTGGGAAGCAAGGGTAGGCCAATCTCTGTGAGTTCGAGGCTAGTCAGGACCCAGAGATACACTGTCTTGGGGAAAAAAAGCAAAAAAAAAAAAAAAAAAAAAAAAAAAGGTATGCTTTGGGCTAATTCATAGTTTCTGTTTCAAAAAATGATCATTATTGCTTTTTGAAGAAAATTATTTTAAGTAAAAATCAGATAAATCAACAATGAAATGGTGTTTGTTTTTCATCCTCCTGAGCCTTGGAGGGTGAAGGCTGAAGAGATGTGGTACTCAGTGAATCTGAATCCAGCAGAAAAGCCAGCACAGGCTCCTCCTCTGTGCTGTGGACTCATGACTCTAACTCAGTGGCAGGAGGGACCTGACCAGTCCACCGGATGGTCGCGTTTCCAGAGCTCCTGATCTACCCTGAATGTGAAATCTGCCCTGCCGCTTTATGCTTCTTGCACTATTTAATTACTTGTCTCAAACTTGTAAGATTTCTAGGAGATACTAAATTATTTTCAGCATAGTAATTAAATATTAATTTTATTAAACCACTGCTAAGGTGATTTAGCTGTCTTTAATACATTTCCAGGGCAAACCCCTTGTTTGTTTTGATATCTATTCTGTAAAGAACAGCGCAGACAGCGCTTGTCCACTTGGGTCATGCGAAGGATACAGTCAATATTAACACTATTCTGCACTTATGTTTCCTAAATTCACGAGAAAAAATATGAAAATGTTATTGGCTGTCCTTATGGCATGAACAGAAACCCAGTTTTGTTCGGATAACGTTGATCTTTCACTCTCATTTCCAGCTTTCGGGAAGTTCAAGGTGAAAGGCTGGGTCCCTTCTAGAAGTTGCAGGGTGCAGAGGGAAAGTGCTGCTCTCTGAAGAGCAGAGTAATGTGTGATGTGCGCTCACGGCCTCTGTGGTGTCCCCATCTAAGGGAGGTCCCACTATATAGTTCTAAAGGGATCACAGCCAAGGAGGGACCGTCAGATTGAAGACAGACAAAATGGTGACGGATTAAAAGAAACCGTATCGGGGGAGGGACTATATGAGCAATGGGATTCAAGATCATGAAGGGGAAATCTACAGAGACAGCTGGACCAAGCTCGTGGGAACTCATGCACTCTAGATCGACAGCTGTGGGGCCTGCAAGGGACTGAACTAGGCCCTCTGCGTGTGGGAGACAATTGTGGTGCTTGGACTATCAGAGGGACCCCTGGCAGTGGGCTAGCTTGTTGGAGCCCATTCTTTATGGTGGGATGCCTTGCTCAGCCTTGATGCAGGAGGGAGGGGGCCTGCCTCAACTTAATGTGCCAGGCTTCATTGACTCCACATGGGAGGGCTTACCCTTTGGAAGGAGTAGATGGCGGGTAGGCTGGAGAGGAAGCAAGTAGGGGAGAAGGGAGGAGAGGTGGGTGGGAGAACTGTGGTTGGGGAGTAAAATGAAGAAAAATAAATGAAAAATAAAAGAAATTACATATAAGAGGAGCTGATGAGAAAACAGAGACTATTGAGTTGGAGACGAAAAGATTTTGGGGGTCATGTTAGCTGCCTTCAGATGTTTTGAGAGGCCATAAGATGCTTAAGCAACCTGTGATGTCCCATCTCGCCAGGTATGTCCTCTGTGTGTGACAGGGTCAAAGGTGCGTAGTGTGGGGAGTAGGGTAGAGAATGGAGGTCCAGCTTTTTTTTTTTTTTTCAAGACAGGGTTTCTCCGTAGCTTTTTGGTTCCTGTCCTGGAACTAGCTCTTGTAGACCAGGCTGGCCTCGAACTCACAGAGATCTGCCTGCCTCTGCCTCCCAAGTGCTGGGATTAAAGGCCTGCGCCACCACGGCCGGCCGGGCTTTTTATGAGAAAGATGCTTTAACAGAGAAAGTCTCCAAATGCAATGGCTTGTATTTAGAAACTGCTTGCTTGAGTCTTAGTGGCTACATTGTTTCTTTTAACTAAACCCATTTATTGAAGAGGAACAACAAAACAAAGGGAAGCGGCCAATGCTCATGAGTCATTGGAGCACGTAGGCTAAAGAGAAATTTCCTATGGAAGTTTACAAGAGCTAAATGGGGCTTCCTTCTATAAATTTCTAATTACTCAGTCAATGAATGGATAAATTAATTAATATTGCAGGATTGATGATGAAACTCAAGTGAGTTCTAGAAAGGGCTGTACCAGACTGTGAGACAAGGTCCTGCTGCTGAGACAGGGTTTTACGTAACCTGGAACTCTCAGTCCTGCTTAATTGCTGGAATTTCAGTCTGTACCACCCTGCATCTTGCATTGAGCAGCATCGCTGCCGGATGCTGTCACTAGAACAATGATGCTCTAGTATCAAATGACTGGCCCTTGGCCAGCCTGGTCTTTTCTATGTGATACCCTGGTGTTTTATTTTATTTTATTTTTTTTAGAAAAAGACTTCTTTAGGGAAAGAAAACCGAGGAGTCAATATGCCTCAGCATGATAGCCCACTATTTGCAAAAAGAGAGAAAAGGTTTTTAATGTTCTTTTGGGTCTAGCTAGTTTCTCTATCTACCCAGAGATAGACAGTCCTTGATACAGCCTTTCCTTACCTGATGCACTCCACGGACTCTGGCCTTGACTTCAGATCTTGATCTTTGGCTGCTACTCCAAAATGGATAGGAAAGAGACCCCCAAGAATAATGTCCCCCTTCTTTTGGGCTCGCTGGTCGGGCCCGTAGGCAGAGGAGTGACAGGCAAGAGCCAAGAGGGCCAAACAGCAGCTATAAGATGCCATGGCTCTGCCTTCTCTCTAGGGGGGCAGTCAAAGGTGCTAGTGGTCTGGGGGCCCCAAAAATGTCCCCCTTTGGTGCAGTTCACGCCTTCTGGTGGGGACACATGTCTACAGAGTGGTTAAGGACACAACAGAAGTGATTGCGCTTGTTTCTCCATTTCTGCCTTCTCCGTTGCAGAGGTGTAGGATGGTTGGTCCTCGAGTCCTGAGAAGCGACATCATGTAGCCACCGCCCCAGGTGCTGAAAGAGAGAAAGAGAGAGAGAGAGAGAGAGAGAGAGAGAGAGAGAGAGAGAGAGAGAAAAAAAGAAAGACTACATCACATCTGTATGATGACAGAGGTAGCTGAGAATTTCCATTTCACGGGGCTCAGAGGTAGCAGATTGAGATGCATGGCTTAGAATCACAGTTTTACTGTACTGTGTGTGAGTCACAGAAAATGTCAGTTGCCTGTATTGCAGAAGGGCTGTATCCAGTTCTGAGAGGCAACATTCTGAAGAGGCCACTCATAAGTGTCGTTAAGTGTGGGCTGCTCTTCATCTGCTGACCATAAACCGCTCATCCTTCTGCATGAAGGATGCATGGAAATGACCCAGAAGTAAGAGCTCGTTCAGTTAAAATACCAATGACACTTTATTCCCCGTATGTTTGTATAGAAAACACAGAACAAGTTACATTTAAATTCAAACCTGACGTCAGATCCAGCAAAAGTGTCAGAGAAAATCCTTCGTTCTTTACTTATTTTTATGGCCCACACCCTTTAGTTAAGGTCTCTGTTTCCAGTGTGTAATGTAACAATTTACAAGACTTTTAAGAACAGTTTATAGGAAACACAGTCTCTTAAACGGTGGGTGTAACAGCAGGTCATGCAATTAGCTGTGGGGAATCCTGGCAATTTTGATAGAGGCCAGCAAGATGTCTCAGTGAGTAAAAGTGCTTGCTGTGCAAGCCGATGACCCGAGGATCTGAGTTCAACTCCTGAAAGGGCAGAATGGACTCTTAAACATTGTCCTTTGATCTTAATGTGTACAGCGGCAAACATACCCCTCCCCCCAGTTTAACTTTAAAAGGAAAAGAAATTTTGGCAATAGGAAAGACTTTGTGAAGAAGCTATGACCAGAAATTAATTCCAAATCAAATGCATGTTGAATCTGAGGCACTCTGGCAGCATTTGCACAGACTGCACCATGTGACTTCACTACAGCTGTGGTTCTGAACCCACAAGGACCATGGCACTAGCCTGCCATCACACTGGGTGACAAGCTAACGCTTCCGGAAATGCCTCCTTTTAAGACAATTGTGTGTACAAACTGCAGTGTTCCATTAAACATACCAAGTTTCTGTCTGTTATTATTTTCTTTTTAAGATTTATTTATTTTTATTGTGTATATAGTATTCTGCCTGCAAGCATGTCTACAGGCCAGGAGAGGGCACCAGATCTCATTACAGATGGTTGTGAGCCACCATGTGGTTGCTGGAACTTGAACCTAGGTCAGGACCTTTATAAGAGCAGGCAGTGCTCTTAACCACAGAGCCATCTTTCAGCCCAAAGTTTTCTGTTCTTAGACACAGTGGTTTAGAGCAGAAAGCAGATGTTTAATGTGTCCCTGTTGCCATTCCTTGGCATGTATTGAAACATTGTGTCTTCAGATTGTATTGTGTCAGAAGGTTTGATTTTTAAACTTTGCCATTTCAGTTGCTGACTTGATTGTCTTAAAAAAAAATTCAACAATTTTGGCTTGGGGATGGGGCATATTTTCAACAATATGTATTGTTGTCAGAAGGTTTGATTTTCAAACTTTGCCATTTGAGTTGCTGACTTGATTGTCTTAAAAAAAATTCAACAAATTTGGTTTGGGGTTGGGGCATATTTTCAACAACTTCTGATTTCTAAACAGATTTCTGTCATTTTTGTACTACATATTTATATGAAGCGGCATGCTCAGCATCAATGGTTATAAACCAAATATCAATGAACTCTCAAGAACACTGAAGATGAGGCATCGTTTTTAGCTGAGATTTAATTTTTCATGTAAAAATAAACACACACACCCATATCAGTAGTATGCAAATTCCTGTTGCCCTTATTAAATGTTAAAATTATATGCATACTATATATCCTATAGGGTTTTGTTCTTATTTTAATACAGGATCTCTCTATAGGTTTGGCTGGCCTGGAGCTCTCTATATAGGCCAGGCTAGCCTCAGACTCACAGAGACCCATCTGCCTGCCCTCCCCCCAGTGCTAGGATCTAAGGTATGCACCACCATGCCTGACTCCTATAAGATTTAATTGTAAACTAGTCACAGCCAAGAGTTATTTGAGCAGAGGTTTGATTTGGAAATTGCCTGTGTAAGATTCCCCTGTGGGCTTATCCATGCAGGAATGTCTTGACTATTACAGTGCAGGTGGGCCCAGCCCACGGTGACTGGCCCCAGTCCTAGGTAGGTGGGCCCGGCCTAGTGAGGATCATGTAAGGGACCCTGTAAGCAGGATTCCTCATGGTTTCCATTCCAGGTTCCCGGCTTGAATTCCTGCCTTGATCTCCCTCCGTGAAGGGCTTTGATCTCCAAATGTAAGATGAAATAAACCTATGTAGCCCTAGCTGTCCTGGAACTCACTCTGTAGACAAGGCTGTCCTTGAACTCACAGACATTCCCCCCCCCCCCTGCCTTGAGTGCTGAGTGTAGGGGAAACTCTGCCCAATTGGGGGCATGTTCGCTTCGGGCTAAAGTTTACATATAAATCTGGCAGCGTGAGCCCTGCTGCTCTCTTTTTTTTTTTATATCTTCTGCTCATCGCTGGATCCCTGATGTTGTAAGCTATTCCTTCATTAAAATTTGCTGTTTCATATTAAGCTAGCCTGGTTATTACGCCAATGACAGCTGAGATTAAAGGCATGACGGTTTTTGTTTTTCACAGTAACAGAATGAAACTAGACCATTAAATAGTCTTAATACTTTTCTGATTTATTATCCATAAAGATTTTGTGTGACTATTCTATATGTCTATATACCTAAATCCATATCTTTTTTTTCCCCCAGAAAACAGTGGTGACAAGTGCAAAGGGGTAAGGGTCCTGGTTAATTATGGATCAGTCACAGATTCTGACTGTAGCCTTTCTGCTGTAGCCTGATTGGCCTGCTGAGAACCTCTGCTGTGTTTACCCCACATCCCAGTCCCCCCCCCCCACTGGGTGGGTCAAATGTCGATTGCCTTTTGATGTGGTCTAGTAGATAGTCTTTCTCAAGTCCAGGGCCAGGGACTGTACTGTCACCCAAACCTCCTCATCCAGATGCCTCTCCAAGCTGCTTTGCCTTAACAAGTCCCTAACTCCTCTCCCTCCAAGATTTGCTGCTCATTCCTGTTTTCTCTTACAGAACTTTATTTTCTACCCACCAAGAAAGAAGCTGGGGCATCAGCCCTGTTTCCTTGGCCGTCCCATCAGCACCCTTCACACTGCAGAGCCTACTTCCTAAATCCCCCTGGAATCCACCTAATTCTCCCATCTTCTCCCAAATTGGAAATTCACCCAATTTCCAAGGGCATCTAAAAGTCTATTTTTTTTTTACCTGAATTTATACTTTTTTTCCTAACTCGCCTTCCCAGTGTAAGTGAATTTTTATTGTTGTTGTTTAGTTTTTGAAACAGGTCTTGTTAGAACTCTCTACGTAGCCCCCAGGCTGTCCTCAAACTTGAGATTCTCCTGCCTCAGCCTCAAGGCTTAGAGGCATGTCCTACCATACTCAGATGCAGCCTTTGGTTTTGTCACTTTGTGATATATCTTTGCAAGCCTTGCTCTGCTGCATGGAGGTGTATGTTACAGCCGAGGGCCACACACTCTAGGGAAGGATGGCTCTGTAGTTTAAGACTCTCACGGAGCCGAACCTCACCACTGGACTGTTCCTGCCCTTGGTGTGCCAAGGAAACAGGCTTCTGACTTGGTTAGGGTGGCTTTTCCCCTGCATTCTTTCCTAACTAGTTATTCCTAACAGTGCCTGTCTTGAGTCACAACTCAGTTATTCTCTTTACGTTAAGTTTATTTAAATCACATCAGCCCTGTTTGCCTTTCTCCAAGGCAGCAACACACACAAAGCCAATGCTAATATTTGTTTTGTCTCCCCCCTCCCTGCTAACTGGCAGACACATATCGGAAACAGCTGGTTCCGAGACTAAGAGGTCCTCGCCATCGTGAGGAGAGCAGAAGGGGTGTTTCAGGACAGACAGGTGCTTTCTCACTGAGTTCCTTACCCAAGAGGTGTGGGAGGGAGATGGGGTCTCTAGGTGGATGATAATTTATTCAAGGAACATTTACTGGGCTCCCCTTGTGTTAGACACCAGGGCATATGAGACACCAGGGAAAGAAATGCAAAATTCTTGCCTTCCAGGTATTTATAGTTTAAAAGGAGACAGAACATGCATTATAATTACAACAGTGCAATTATTATAATGAAGCGGGAACTAGGGACAGAGCCAGCACAGACCCGAGTGATGTTCTCTGGTGATAGCTTTGGGATTGAATTGACTCACAGTTTTGAATGACACACAGCAGAGGCTGGCTCTTCCTCATCGTGGAAGCCTACCACAAAGTGCCACATCTGAAATCTAGTAGATGTTAACTGAGTGACTGAAGCGGGATTGTAGAGATCAGGTATGGCTGAGCAACTTGCAGACAGACTAGAGAAAGCAGCCACCCTCCCTCCCTGACTTAAGGACTCTGTGGGCAGGACTTCCTCATGGTCTCAGGCGCATCTACAGCGCTGAACAAGGAACCTGAAGCTGAATGGATACGTAAAAAGAATCTGTTGGGCTTGCCTTTGTGCAAAAAAGTAAGAGGTCCTTGGTTCGGCTAAGACCCACGGTTCAGTTGGAGTTGCCGGAGGATGAAGACAGGCTTGTCATCAACATCTCCACTTTCAGTTGTCACCAGAGTAAAGCCCTCCCTTACCTCTCTTTGATCTTAACATTTCTGGAAGCTGTGTAATTCTCCAGTCAAACGATCTTGTCCACCTAGAGAAAACCCAGGAGCAGATCTTCTGCATGCAAAACCTCTACACATTCTACACATGGTTAAGGCCCAGGAAGCTCAAAAACGGTAATTTCTCTGTTTGAGGGCTTTAGATATAAAATTTCTAGATTGCCTATGAAAGACTGTGGAGAAAAAAATGTTTGCAAAGCCGAATCGATTTCCAGTGGTGTCCCCTGTCTTTATAGGCTGAGCCCAAGGACTTCCCCCTGGTTTTTTGTAATCTGTGTCCTCTTTGCCGCGCTGACTGTGAGCACAACCTGTGGGGGTTTGAACTAGTGTTGTGGAAAGGAGGAAAAACGTAATGAGGAAGAACAGGCGGAAATAACCCGGAGACATTAAATATCAAACAGCAAACTTGTGTACCTCTGGCTCTGGCTACAGCTTTCCTTACTCTTGCAGCCGTCCATGGTAAGGGCTTCTGAACACCCTTGTTGCCTAAGAATTAGAGAGGGACATCCTATCTGCCATCATCAGTGTGACCATCCCCCATCAGCATGACTGTCCCCAGTCCCGGGTCAGTCTTCATTTCTTCTCTTATTTTGCAATGGGGGTCTCTTTCAGCACTGTAGGGAGCGCAGACTGCCCTGTCACACTCTGCTGCCCCTCTCCAGCCTGGCTTGTTTCTGGCCAGCTGCACAGGTTTGGCGCCCCACCCCCGCCCCTGCGCCCAATCTCCCTGACAACAGGTGTGACTTTTGGAGAGTCCACGCCTCATTTAGCCCTGGTAATGGCTTAATTGAGTCGGAAAAATGCAAGGACAGGAGCGTGATTAAAAACCAGCTGAGCTGGGTTCCTGTTAGTCG
Organism: Alexandromys fortis; assembly: GCF_014885135.2. Taxonomy (NCBI): domain Eukaryota; kingdom Metazoa; phylum Chordata; class Mammalia; order Rodentia; family Cricetidae; genus Alexandromys; species Alexandromys fortis. The sequence goes on from NW_026068088.1 coordinate 2,207,018, forward strand.
CTGGAACTCTACAGGAAGGGAGGGAGGCAGATGAACAGGAGCTGGGAGGAGCAGCCTAGGACTTGACGCACTGTGGAGAGAAGCCAGAGGAAGCAAAGGCAGGAGAGGAACAGGCGAGGGTGCTGATGTCCATTGACTTTGCTTTTGGAGAGTCCTAACAGGCAGAGTCCTGCCTCTGCCCACAAGGTGGAAGGCTGCATGTATGACTGTGGGCTGCATACCCATATGTAGCATGTCCAGAACACAAGTGCTGCAGGAGGAGCTCACGATGCTCTCAAGAAAAAAAGAAAAAAATAGCGATGGAAGTTGAGAAGTGTAAATTCAAGACCAGGACTCTCTGCTCCTGAATTTTAAGATAGAAAACGTTGTGGGGTGGGGATTTGCTGCATGGACCCTGTATATGACTAGTTTCCAGAGAGAACTGGCTGAGTTACTGGGGCCACAGATCAAGAGTTAAGAAGCCTTTTTTTCTTCTGCCCTATTTCACTTCATGCCTACGAGAGCTCTGCTGATGGATGTGTGGATGCCCACCAGGGTTAAGGAAATGGATCATTTGAACTGCAGAGATACCCAAGTCACATCTTTATAAACACAGCAGACCTTCCAGCCTTACATCATAAAGCATCACGGGATCACCTTCCACGCCACGTGGATCCCTGACTTGCAGTCTGCTGTCCTAACACTTTCCACCGCCTAGGGTCCTGGGTACAACGAGTTTAGAAACTGATGTGCTCTCTGCCACCGGGTACATTTACCTTCAAAGGCCCCGAGGAGTCCTCCAGAAAAGGTCACCGCCTCTTGCAAATAGACATTTGTTCCCACCCCCACAACGCTGTGAAACATGGGCTTGGAAGCACAGAAATGGCGAAAAGCCTGAGACCCCGAATCTGAGATTTTCCTCAGTTCTCTGAACAAATTGTCTCACGAGGAGACACACCTCCCTCCCCCAGTGTGGGTGTCACATGCATTTCAAGGGCAGATTCTGGCTTCAATCTGCTCCCCTAGAGTGTCTGTACTGCCTGCTATGGGCCAGCACAAGGAGCCCTTCCCACATTGCAGCTCCACAGCTCTGCATAGTGCAGGGACCAGCCACAGGGAGTGATGTCCCAGAAAGCTAGGTGCCTGAAGGAAAGAAAAGAAAATAGGGGATGAACACAAAAGATGTCACAGACCTACTGTTTGTGAGCGAAATTCAAAATGCAATTAAAGGTTGTAATATTTGCTAAATATTTCCCATGTTGGTCAGCTTCCAGACAGGGTCCAGGCATTCAGGGTGGTCTGGGTGGTAGACTCACTGTGGGCAGTTTCGAGCTGCTAATAGTTTAACAACCAATTTGTTAAAAACTTGAGCACTGAGTAAACCCTGAGTATTCGCTCTTAGGAGGGGCAGGATGTCTGGCATGCAGAAGTCCTGGGTGTAGTCAGGCCTTACTTTGTGTGTGCACACCTATTAAAAAGGGCCTACAGAGACCAAGAGACCTGGCAGCACAAGACTTACTAGGTGTGTGTGTGTTTAAAGTGGTCCAAAGTATTTCATAGGTACTGCAAACTCCTCCATGTCTTTTTGTTTTGCCTATCAAGAAGTTGCAACTTGGATCTGTTTCCCAATTCTCATTAAGACAGACATCTAAAGCTGCAATGGGGCATTTACTATTCTCAAAAACAAAAAAACAAACAAACAAAAAACCCATTGACACTTCCTGCTTGTCTTCAGCCTCCATCTCCACACCTCGTAGGATCTTTCCTTTTCACATACACAGGAGGAAATCTGGAGGGTTGCCATGGGCAATGTGGCTGTCATCAGGTGAAACCTGTGTGTCATTAGGGGGCTACTGGAGCCACGCTGGCCTCCTTCATGGAAGGAATAGATTTAAGTAGACTACCTTGCCACATCGTTAATCGTAGATGTACAGGTTTACAGGTAGAAGAGATCCAGACGGCTGATCTACCTTTCTGGGAATTGGCTTGTCATGTCAAAACCGCAGTGACTAGAATCAGGAGTTGGGACTCACAACATCCTGAAAAAGAGTTTAAGGACATCACTAGGCAGGTGTGTCCCGTCCCGTCTCCCTCCACCCCCTGACATTTGTCAGTACAGCACTTCTTAAAAATGCCTGCTTGAATCTTAGAAGATTAAGCTTCTCTAAGTTACAGCATAAAATCTACTCCCTATGGGACCGCCTTTCATTTTAACTGGACTGCAGGTGAACACCATTGAATTAAGCACAATCCGCAGTCAACCATCTGCCTCCCATATGTATTTCTTTGTTATTTTTATGATGACCCTACCGGCCTGAACAAAGAGTTCTCGGGTTTCTTCCCAGGCTATGAATCCTGAACTGTAGAGTCACTACGCCCTCTTTCCCTCTCATTCTATGCTATAAATATTTTTAAAAATTCCAAGAGAAGTTTATTATACCAAGGGTGATTAGACCTTGGTGATGGAATTCTGAACTTCGACTGTTTCTTGTGAGATTAAGAGAAATAAACATGTATTACTTTATATGGGCTGCCGAGGCTTGGTTTTCTTTGCTAACCCCATTGTCTAGGGTTTCTATTGCTGTGAAGAGACACCATGACCATGGGCAACTCTTCTAAAGGAAAACAGTTCGTTGGGCTGGCTGGCTCACAGTTTCAGAGGTTCAGTTCAGTTATTAGCACGGCAGAAAGCATGGCGGTGTACAGGCAGATAGGATGCAGGAGATGGAGCTAAGAGGTCTACATCTTGATCTTCAGGCAGCAGAAAGAGACTGTGTATCACACTGGGTATAGCTTGAGTATATGAGACCTCGAAGTCCACTCCCTTCCTCCAGTGAGGTCGTATCTACTCCAATAAGGCCACACCTCCTAATAGTGCCACCTCCTATGGCCAAGCATTCAAACACATGTGGGGGCCATAGCTATTCAAACCACCACACCCTTGCTTCACCAGCCTGTGTTACTTTTAAACCCAGAAATGATGTACTGTAAAATGTTACTAACAGAACGTTTATGGGGCTGGAGAAATGGCTCAGCAATGAAGAGCACTTTGGAGAGGACTTGAGTTTGGTCGTCAGCGTGAAGGATAGGTGACTTATGACTACCTCTAGCTCCAGTTCCAATGGATCCAACACCCTCTTCTGGCCTCTGTGGGTACCCAGCTGCACATTCTTGCCCACACACCACATACACACACATAAAAGATGGCTGAACAAATGAACACAAACATTAAACATGAAAAGTCACAGGTTTTTTTGCCTAGATATAAGGCCCAGCCTTCAGATCTGTTTATGGCAATCTATGCTTTTAGATTCAGACCTCCATCCCATTTCCCACTGGGCCCGTGTCTCCCTTTTCATCGCTCATTTTCTCCTGAAATAAACTTCTCATTGAAAAAGAACAGACATCAGGCATGTGCACAACCACATGTGGATTTGAAACCATCTGTGGAGTTGGTGTCAAGCTAAGAGAATCTGAACATCAGAGTCTGGCCCAGGTCTCCCCAGTCACAATGCTCCCCTGGGGGACTAGGGCTGACCACCGCCACTCCAGCTTTGACCTTCGTCTAGATGAGCTGTGCATTCTACCCTCTTGGCTGCACACACACTGTGCAAACTCTCCAACAGGAGGCTTTCCTCTCCGCTTTAGGTTTCAGCCTTCTGTGTCTGGCTTCTTTTGCTTAACATGTTTGCAGAACTCAGCCATGCTTTTCTTCTCCGTTGCATAGCACAGCCACGTGTCAGTCAGCAGGGAGGGATGGTCTCGTGCTAAGAGGTTATGAAAGTCCCAGCGCACTCACACAGACAGATTCGAGTTTGTCACTCAGTCCGTCTTCTCCTTTTAAAACGTTTTTTTTTTGCTTACTTTATTTTCTCTGTATGGGCGTTTTGCCTGCCTGCATGTCTGTGCGGCCCATGTGTTTCTGGTGCCCTCAGAGGCCAGATGAGGATGTGTGATCTCCTGGAGCAGGAGTTACAGACAGTTTTGAGCTTTCATGTGGGTGTTGGGAATCAAAGCCAAGTCCCCTGGAAGTTAGCCACTGCTCTTAGCCGCTGAGTCATCTCTCCAGCCACCCTCACTTTCCCAACCATGATTTTTAAAAATAGTTTTAAATTTTCAGACTGAGTCTCACTAAATCTCTTTAGCTCAGGCTGGCCTGGGATTCAGAAATCTGCCTGCCGCTGCCTCCTGAGTGGGACTGACATACCACCTGGCTCTACATTTTCATTTTTTACAAAGCAACAGGTTTTCGTAAGGGATGTCCAGACACGTTTCATGTTGGTTGATTCTCACCTCCCTGTCCCCTTTCCATGCTACACCTTTTTTGCTCCTGGTTCTTGTTCTACTGTCTTCTTCACTCCCTGTCCTTAGAGTCCTCTGATCCCCAGTGTTGTGGCTCCTTTTACTTCCTCCAGTTAAAGGTCAGACCTACAGATGCCCTTTGTCTTTCTGAGCCTGGCTTACCTTACCTTCCAGCTCCGCCCACTTTCCTCCAGCTCTCACTTTGATTTCTTTGCCTTCGTTTTATATTGTTACATCGTGTTTACCTGAACATTTTTATTATTTCAAACTTTGTAAAGGAATACCATACTGTGTGTAATCTTCTGCTACTTTTTCTCACTTCAGATAATTCACCTGTGTTTCTGCTCCAGGTTATGATTTTGACTGTGGTAGGTTTCACTATATGACGAGCTCACAGATCCCTCTAAAGGGCGTTTGAGATTTTTTCAATCATCACTTCCACGGAAGACCTCAAGGAAAATTCAAGGCATTTGACATATGTAAATGCCACTAACTTTCTGCAGAATTTTAAGGTCAATAAATGACATAATCTCACTTGGGGGAACAGGATCCAAGTCTATCTTATATGTTTATAAAATTATGAAGGAATATATAAGTTATTGCCTGAAAAATGATCTAAGAATCTCTTTTAAAATTAAGGCTGTTTCTTTTGCCTGGTTATCACTACAGTGGAAAAAAGAAAATCAGAGACAAAATGCTCATTTCTGTAGAGACAGAATCAAATCAGTTTCCTTGTTCCGGGCATAGCATCTCCAGGACCTTTATTTTAGAAACTTCAAGTTATGTCATATTTTTTTCTAGAGATTTCTATCAATATCCCATAGACCTTTGCTACCTCTTTCTGCCATCATTCAGGGTAAGCTAACAATCATGGGTGTCACACGTCTGAGAGGAACAGACTAACAGACCTCAGTGCCTGCTCCCTGTGATGTCACAATGTGGCTGATGGCCACCCACGTCCCTGTCACTCAAGTTGTCCTACCTGTGTGTTATATGCCTTCTTGGGAAGTCCTTTTGGAATCTGTGTCAGTGTTTTAATGCCCAAATTTACCATTTTGCCACTGGTAAAACTGAGTTTGATTTTATTTTTGAGGAACCAAGTCTCTTGGTTAAATTCATTTTGAGTGTTGTTCCCAGTTTTAAAGGAACATCTCTCTTGTCAGGAAATAGTCATAGACTCATTAGTGGGCCTCTCCTGACTTCCCCTCGAGCCACCCTTCAAAACAAACAAACCAAGTGGAAAAAACAAATCTTGGAGTACACCAGTTGCTTCCAGGAGGAGGGTGGCCATTAGTGACGATTCCTGAAGCTGTCCCGAGGGAGGAAAATCCCAGCTGTGCGTTCCCTAGATAAAGCCCCCTTCAAAGCAAATGGAAACGCATCCCCTCCACCCCCAGTGCTGGGAATTTAACCCAGGGTGTTAGCCACACTGGAAAACACTCTGCTGCTGAGGCACGGCCCTAGCTAAGGGGCATCCACTTTCAGAAGCCTAATGTTAAAGAGGCCACCGGGCTGGGTTCTTTGGCCTGCATCAGCAGCAGCAAGTATGGAAACTGGTCAGAACTGTGAGCTCCCTGTCCTGACCATCCCCTGAACCGGAAGCCCCAAGCTCTAACAAGCCCTCTGCACGACAGGCCTGAGAATCTCAGCTAAATTATCTCTTAATCTGCAACAGCCCAAGGTCATATTCTGCGGCTACCTGAAACCAAGAATGATTTCTTTGTTGTTTTGTTTTAAATGAATTTTTCCCTTCCAGCACTGTAGTTCCAGCAATTCTGCCAAGCAAAACCCACACCTTGGAGACACTAGATTTTCCTGCTGGCGTGTCAACCCACTCCAGTTTCCCCAAAGTCTATGGTGCAGCAAGCTGTTTAACCCTGCGCAGCTGCATTCTAGGAAGCCACTCAGAAAGCATTGGTGCCTCAGTCTTCTCAATTTCTGAGAGCTAATGAAACAGCCACTGTACACAGGAGGCAACTTCCACCCCCCTTGCAGCCACAGCTGAAGGGAAGCTGTAGCTGAAGGGAAGGGACTTACCTGTGGGGCTGTCATCTTCTCCACCCTTTCCCAGAAGTCCCATGAGGTCTATTTTAAATTGAACCTCATTATTAAATCCCTTCCTCGCTTACGGAAAATGACTAAATTTTTTTTTCTTCACAGTTTATCCACTGGTCCCAAATATGATGGCCTGAGACTCTTAAACGGGGCTTTTAGAAGTCCTTGTCTTCCTGCCTGGTCTGGTCTCCCAGGAATTTTTAGGGCCCTACCAGAGCTGCCTTCTAAAGGTCTGTCTGCATTCTGTGCTTCCGCAGCATGCTCTTTCCCTCTGCCTTGCCTCCCCTGGCCTCTGGGAGGCACCGAGGTCACAACTGGCCAACATCAGTGAGAATGGCCAGCCTCCCAGAGTCACACGGTGCCCCTCCTTGCTGCTCAGGGGCCTGTTGAGAGTTCTTTACCCCCTTTGAAATAAGACTTGATCTTCTCATTCTCACTTCCCTCCATCCCTCCTTTCCCTTTAGCCTCTGAAAGTTTCCAAACTGATTTTTAAGTCTCCTAATCTCCCTGTAAATTGTCTCAAAGTCACGGGCCCTTTCTTAGTTTTGTGCCACTTTGTGCCGATTTCATTGGGCCAGGACTCGATACCGCTCATGGGTGGCTTGTTTGCATAGGCACGTTTTCCTAATGTCTATGACTGTGTTGCAAAGTAGATTTGAGTAGTTATGGCAAAGGCTAAGTCACCATGTCTAAAATGTTTAAAGTTCGGCCCCTTACAGAAAAGTCTGCCGAGGCCTGGGTGAGGCTGGGCACAAACCCCTACTCCTGTCATACACCAGACAACGGGGCTCTGGCAATGCATCTGGAGAGAGTTGCATGGTTTGCAGTTTAGGAGTTCATTTCACCAGGAGTCTCAATAGGAGGAATGAGTTTGATAGTCTGACTGTGGTTAGTGATGGAGCTCAGCTCTTGCTGCTGGTCCTCATCTGGCTCCAGGCACCTGGAGTTGGGGGTTTGTTTACTGTTTGTTGACAAGAACAAGGCAGAGTGGAAGCTGGAGCTGGGACACACACCTCCCCCATCATGGGAAATGCCTGTAGGGAAGACCAGGAAGTCAAGCTGTAGGTCTGACTCCCCTGACCCTTGGAGACTGCCCAGCGGGTCAGGGTCAGCTTCTATGGCAAATGGACTGCCTTCTAGTGAAATGACCTAAAGGCACAGTTTGCTTGGTGGGGTTTTGGCTGGTAAGCAGAAATACCATTTCTCAAATAGTCCGGGCATGACGGGCATGCAAGAGATAAGCTATGTCTGCAGAGAGGGGAGAGAAGCCGCTCACTCTTGGTTTTAATTCTGCTCGCAGAGAACCTCCCCATGAAGTTGCTCTCCTGTGTTTCCCTTCCTCATTTTCTTCTTAGTAATTCCCTGAGACACAGAGCGGGGTCGTCGTGGAGAGACTAGGGGACAGTGATCAGAAAGGGCAGGCTGGTGTCACCATCCTTTAAATGGGGCCTGGCGGGACAGGTGGAAGTAGGCTGGGGCAAGAGGTGGGACAGGAAGGGAGGTACAGTTTGGCGCAGCCAGCCCCGTGCTGTCTATCACACTCCCAGCCATGCATTGCACCACTGATGAGCTTGGAACAATTAGGTCCTCCTCCTTGTGGCAGAGGAGGACCACTGTGGGGTATTAGGCTAAGAGCCTAGGCCCCAGTCCCTGGCATCTATCTCAGCCCCCAGGCCTGGTCTGGACTTCAAATCCCAGCAGGGTGGGGTCAGGACCACTCCCCAGGGTACTTAAGTGATCCCCCAAAAGAAGAACACGTGGTCCCCCTTTCTTCCTCCCAGGGGTCACGTTTCTGCGGCTTCCCGGTTTCCCCCTCGGGGCCACCAGAGAGTGCAGATCTCCCATTAAACCTGGATATTTCTTAATTCGGCTTGTTTTGATTTGGCTTGATTGGGAATTTTTGCGTGGTCAGAGAGCTCGCTTAGGAAATATTCCTAACATGGGGTAGTATATGAAGAGGATGCTAACAGTGCTTGCAGGGGAGTCCAGCTCATTGACTTGGTGACCTGTTGTTGTCATCTACAAACGTATTCACAGATATCTGGGACTGTAGATGGCCTATGGGCTGCAGGTTGAACATCCTCATAGAGGACTGGAGCTCGGATTGGGTGATCTGTGGGAGGGTTTACAGAAGCTGGGCTTGGCAGGCAGCCAGAAGCAGCTGCCAATCAATCTGAACAGTTCTTGCCTTGAAGGAAGGACGCCTGGAGCCTGGCTGGGGCTGGAACTGTAAAGAGGCAGCTGCCGGCGACTGGAAACCAGGCCAGCAAAATGACGAATCCATTCTATTGATTGAATGATGTTAGTGTTTCCGTGTGCGCTCAAACGCAATGGCAGAGTGGCTCGTTCTCTGTCTTTATCACAGTCACGGCGTGGCCTTGCTTGACACTCTGGTTCAACAGGAGAGCAGCGAGGCCTCACCAAAGGCTGAAGGAAGTGGCCAGGCTTTTCCTCATTGGCATTGACTGCATCATTTTCTCCGAAGTCACAAAAATCACAGGGTAGTGGAGTCGGGAAGGATTTTGAAAAGCCTCTAATCCAAGCCCTCTAGGTCCAAGGAAATGTACGCTCAGAGATGTCACCTGATTTGCCATTGTCACGCAGCAGCTGGCAAGTATCATAACTGGTAACCCCGAGCACTCACCAGAATGGGCTTGGCTTCCGACAGGCCTCATTTCCTATTGCTCAAGTCCACGTGGCCCTTCCAATTCTTCATGATCCTTCCAACCAGCATATATATGCAAGCTAACTTTATTCAGAAGAAAGCAATAAAAAAGATCAGAATAGAGCACAAGGGAGCCGCTGACCTCATGAACAATTGCACACTAACAAGGGCCTTTTGAAGGTTCTGTCCACTGTTTGGAATGCACACCAACAAGAACCTTCTCAAGGTTCGGCCCACTGTTTGGAATGCTCTCTCAGTCCTCTGATCCTGCACATTCCACCGGTAGGTTCTTTTTCACCCTTCAGGAAGGGCTCACAATCTTCATCTCCACAAAGCCCTTCCCGACTCTCAGTGCTGTGTGCCTCTGCCTGGCACTTCCCTTTCAAAGTCTCTTGTCTTTGCCAGGAAGTCAGGGTCTGTCTTGTCTATGCTTTGTGCTCAACTAGCAAATATAATGTAAAAAGAAAAAAGATAAATATAAAAAAAAAATTAAAGCTGTCTCACCCCAAGCCTAGTGGAAGTTTTATGACTGTCATTCTTTTTCTAGTACAACTTTAGGGGGAAAAAAGGATTCTGAAGGATTCTGGAATCCCTTCTTGGCTCTTAGAATAAACTAAGAGTGAACACAAACAAAGAACAAAAAAGGCAAAGTAAAAATGCTGAGGTGTTGCCAGTGGGGGATGAATCTGAGGCTCCCAAGGTCACCCACCCTTCCTGTGATGGCTTATCTGGATGTGCGGGTGTGTTGGAAGAGCTGGTCACACCCGGAGCCACACAGGAGATTCTGGTTCAGAGCAGCAGCAGCTTTTGAGTCTCTTGGGTAGGTTGACTCAGTTAGCTCCTATGCGTGGAGCCTCAGAGGCTGAGTTAGAAGCTGCCCGATGTCCCTTCCGATCCTGCTGCAGTCTATGGTATTCCTGCTGCGAGCTTCCCAGAGCCCACCCGGGCTCCTTTCCCCGTGTCAGCAACCCGCATCCGCCTGCACCAGCCGCACCAGAGCAGAAAGATCTCAGCTCAGTTTGCAAACCAGCCTGTCTTGGTGTCAGCAGGAGGTTGGTCTGGTTTGTAAAGGATCTCTCTGGAGCATTGGCCCTCTGGCTAGGGGACACCACCTCCGCACTTTACAGTTTCTCGGTTGTATCTCTTTCAGCACACAGAAGCTGGGCGTCAGTGTTGGGTTCCTTGACACCTTAAGAACCAGGAGACCCTTCTGCACCGAAAGAACACATAGGGTCCAAGTTACTCCCCGGGAGCTTTCTCAGAATAGTTCAGCGTCAGTGTCCCATTTTACAAACGGGTGTACTGAGGCTCCAAGAGGGAGGAGACTTAAGGTGATGACAGGGGCTGGGCAGTGTTCTGAGTAGAGGCTGTGGTAAGTAAGGATAGAAGCCATCTCATTACGAATTATCAGGGTGTAAACTTCACACAGAAGCAAACAAGCTACGGTAGGAAGGGCCCCCTCCTAGGAGTGTAAGGATGCATCCAGATGGGAAGAATTGAGGTTTGAAAAGGTACTAGAAGCCATCTACCTTCTCTCATTCATCAGCTGCTGACTGGTGTCCTGTGGTCCCTGCTCACTGTCATGGCTGTCATTGTGTGCATGGTTTCTGCTTTAAGAAATGATGGCAACATTCTCCCTTCTTCCTGAATCTTCCTTGGGTGAAGCAACTTGATTAGAAGCCGGATGTTCTATGTATCTCTGTGCACACAGGTATTGGTGAGCACTACTACTTAGTGGAAGAGAAAATCGAAGGGTCAGAGGTCAAGGAGCCAGCCTCTTTTCTGTCCCAGTGAACTCATTTTGTAGCATCTTCTTTGAGATGCTATTGTCCTTGAAAAGGTATCCCACAAACAGACCAGCTGCCTATCCTGGAGAAAGCAGGGGACGAGATACCTCTTTCTGGATGATTCTTTGGGAATGGACTAGGCAGGAAGGAGCAGGCCCAATAGATGTGGATCCGGGTGTTTACGTGGAGACTGTGGTAGCTTAATGGATGCAAGTGGAAGTGGGAGAGGATGAGAGTGTTTATAGATAAATAAAGGAGCCGAGGTGAGTAGTGGGCAAAATGGTACTGTGTGTTCACTGGCATTGTTTGTTCCGTGCGCCAGCAATCTCACGGGCACACGGTCCCTCTGTGTAAGTGGATGAACTGGGGGAGACTCAGCGCGGCAAAGAGACTCGGGCAAAGAACACTAAGAATGACAGACAGACAGACTGCGCTCTTTGTGAATATTCCCTTTGTCACTGTTTTTGACAAAACACAAAGATTCTCTGTCTTGACTGTTCAAAGATCCATTGAGTTTGGGTCTCGAGTCTGAAGAACCCAGAACTTTTGAGCCTTTGTAGATCTCACCCTGCCCCATGTGGACCATCCAGGACCATCCAGCGGGAGATGGGGAGGTATATGGGGTCTGCCCTGAGATGAGAGCGGGCAGCATCAAGACCGCTGCTAGGAGAGGGAGGAGTGATGGGTCGCAAGGCAGGAAACAAGCAGAAAGAACATGGATGATAGCCTTGGGTCAAACACATACCAACACTGAGTTAAATACAACCAATCAGCAGCCTCTCTGCGTCAGAACTTACAGATCTTCCTTTTTTTTGAGACAGGGTTTCATGCAGTCCAGGCTGGCCTCAGATTTACTATGTAGCTGAGGATAACTCTGAACTTCTGATCCTCATACCTCTGTCTCCCAAATGCTAGGGTTATAAGCATGTGGTACCATGCCTGGTTTACAAAGGCAGGGAATTGAAGCCAGTGTACGCTAGGTAAGTCTACAACTGAGCTATACTCCCGGCCCCTTAGCAGTCTAGTTAGTGCACGTTGTAAAATCTCCAAGAAGCACTAGCAGGTAAAGCAGAGCCTTAACAAGAAAAGCAAATGCCGCTCGGTTATACTTTCATTCCCCACTCCAAGCATTAAGTTTGGGAAATTCTGTGGCTTGTTTGGTTCATCTTCAGCTGATTATGATCACCAAAGATGCTGATATTACAGAATGCTGCTCTGTATTTTTCTAGAAAATTTCAGTCCGTGTCACACTGGATTCTCAGTATTAAGAGTCAGTTACCCCCCCTCCGCCCCCCAAACCCTTCTCTGGCTCCTGGCTTGCTGTCACCAACAGCCAACATTCTCTGGGAAGCCACTGGGAAGAATGCAGCGTTGGTGGGGGCTGGAGGTTGGAGGAAGAGCAGCAAGCAGTGGCTAGACACAAGCAGATTCTAGGAGGACAAACCTTTTTTCTCTGTTCTGTCTGCCCCTTGTCTTTCTGAAAACTTTTTATTAACCTATAACTTACTTCAATCAAGTTTGCAGTTCTTAAGATTACAACTCGATTAATTTTTGCCCAAGGGTGGATCCAGGCAACAACTATCCAGATTGAGACCATACACACTTCCAGCTCCCCAGAAGGCCCTATGGTCCTCCCACTCAAGTGCATCCCCAGCTGCTCCTCTGCTTTCAGATCTTAGCTAGCTTTGGCATATTCCTTAGCTTCCTAGGTAACTCATAGCATGAAGCTTCATGTTCCTGGGTGGTTAGCGTGCAGTTCCAGAGGCAGACATAGCTCATGACTCAGCTTCCACACGTGCTGATTGTGGTAGATAGAACTCCTTCTTGCCTATGTGTGCATGCAGGTGAGCTAGGCTGATCCTCGTCACAGGATGCTACACACTTGGCCTTACATGCAAGATAAAGTGGAGCTGGTAGAAAACAGTGAGTCTAAGAAGCAGTAATGTTCTAAGAAAAAAAAAAGCCTGCAAATTCCCCACTGAGGTCAAACTGCAAGGCCAGGGTTCCTCTAGCCTAACGTGCAAAATGCTAAAGAACATGGTACTCCCACGAATTTCTGTCCTGTCAATACATCTCAGGTGTCTAAACACCGACTCAGCATCCCATCCACCCAGCACCATAGGTTGCACGACTCCAACCTTCCGCCTTAACCTTAGTCACTGTGAACCACCCACAGCCCAGCCCTTCCCAGACTCAGGCTTTGAACGAACTTCTGCTTTAAGTCATAGGTAAGCAGCATTCACAGAAACCTTGACCAACAGCTCCTTCCCTTCTCCATGTGACTTTGATGACCTCAGTATTGGTGACCCCTGGTCTAATCCAGTGGTTCTCAACCTTCCTAATGCGAAGACCCTTTAATATGGCACCTCGTGTTGGGATGACCCCCCCCCACCACCACCATAAAATTAGTTTTGCTGCTACTTCACAACTGTCATTTCACTACCGTTATGAATTGGAATGTAAATATCTGATATTCAGGATGATCTTAGGTGGTCCCACGTGAAAGGATCGAGAACCGCAGGTCTAATCTATTACTCTGGGCACCAAGATTGCGTCGCTGATTCCCGAGCTGGCTTGTGCCTCTTTAATACTAAAGATGTGATCTGTTGGATTTTGAAAATATGACAGCCATACCCTTGCCTGGGCTCATGAGATACATCACAGATTCTTTTTCTCTAGAGAGGTTCACAGGCTCTCAACCTCTACAAACGATCAAACTGCCACTTTCCAGCCTGGACCTTCCTGGAGGACACTGGGCTTCATCCAGAGAACACACCTGATACCTCTCACCTCTGATTCGCATGAAGCTGTCCTTGGCTAGCCTATCTTGAATGGCTGATTCCGAACTGGTCTCTCTGTTTTGATTCTTAGTCTGAGATAATCTATTTCTCTCACTTGCCAAGTAACAGAGCACTCTTTGAGATATAAACCAGTTTATTCCAGCCGTCATACGAAGAGGGAAGTGTTCAAAACCCAAACAATCACCAGGCCAGTTTGGAAGGGCTCTTCTTTGCTCATGCGTCACCACGTCCAGCCACCCTGGCTTCTACCTACTTCTGAGACACACCAGCCTCTTCAACCTAGCTTTCTATTTTACCTGGAAATGCTCTTCCATTGGCTTTTCTGCCCCCCGCCCCGCTTCATGTGTTACTTTATTATTGTTCCTCAACATATTATTCCTAGTATATCCCCTTAGTTTTATAACACTTATTTATAATCATATACCCGGAATATAATTTATATTTAAGACAACTACTTTCCCTACATAGTAGTTGAATGTCCGATTTCCAGTTCCAAACCCAAAGTAGGCCCTTGAGGGAGACTTGTCCATCCTGGTCACAACTGAACCACCATTTCACGACTAGAATTTAATAGGGGTCAATAAATAGTCACTGAGTAGATAAACTGATTCTTCACATTTTTGGCTCCTTTTTAAAAAGTTAAAATTGCATTAGTTTGTTTATTGTGTGCAGACATGTGGGTGAAGGTGCTACAGAGTACATACAGAGGTCAGAGGACGACTTGCTAGAGCTACTCTCTCTTACCACATGAGTCCTGCGGACTGAACTCAGGTCATCAGTCTCGGCCACACGTGCCTTTTCCTGTGGAGCCATCTCACTGGCCCCACTCTGGCTCTTACCTCTCGTCAGATCCTGTAGATGGTGTCTCTTAAATAACCTTGATTCTTTCCTCTTCATTCTAGCATCACCACAGTACTCCGGGTTACAGGGCCATTAGCCCACAGATCCCGGTTTGGCAACTGACAACCTCTTATACCTACTGCCTGCCCCCTCCCGAGTTCCCTTTCAACCCATTCTTCTTGCAGCGGCATGGTTTTGAATACACACACCTGTACTCAAATCACCCCAATGCTTTCTCTTTGCTCTAAGAGTTAAGACCGCACTTTTCATAGCGATCTTTACAGCTCTGGCCTGGCTTAGTTCCCCCCTCAGCTCCACCCTCAGTCTCCTGGCTTTGTTCCACACCTCCATTCTGCTTCCGATGTGACTAAGTCTCTCTTCTTCTCATCTCAACGCCCTTGTACCTTGTACGCACGGCTCCTTCTGCTAGAATCTGCTTCTCCTCTCTCTTTGCTCATTCTTGAGTCTCAGCTTATGTGTCGATGAACTAAGAAAACTTGCCTGAGTCCTCCCTGCCCCCCTCCGCCCATCTGTGCAGCTGCTTGACCTCACAGGAGAGCAATCTCCCTTCATCAACGGTCTCAGAGGATGTTCTGATGGTGTACTGAATTCTTCTTTCCTGCCCTATATCCTCCATTAGATGGGGCTCTCTAATGAAGCCCCTAACCACAGGATGAGGTGAGGTCTTTTGGACTGACTTTTGTGTCTGTAACACATGAGAGAATGCTTGGCATATAGAAATTGCTCAATAAAACACACAACCAACAAGTGAATTTTAAAATGTGGGTACTTCAAGTGACAAAATTATACCTACAACTTATTAGTAACAATGGTTCATTGCTGATAAGGCATGATTCCTTGTGTCCAAAGCCCCCACAGGCTTATCCAATGAATGGCAGTCCTCTAGTTTAAAGAATCTGGACATTCTTTAACAGCCAGAACCTAGTGAGCTCTTCCAGCCATTAGAATGGTTCTGTTATTATCACTATTTAAAATGGTCTGCGTGTGTGTGTGTGTGTCTGTGTGTGTGCGCGTGCACGCGCATGTGCATGCATGTAGTGTATATATGTGTCAGTGCATATGTGTTCATATACATGCAGAAGCCAGAGGTCAAGGCCAGGAAACCCCCTCAAAGGCTTCAGCCTTATCATTACTATTACACTTTTTGAGACAGGTTCTCTCAGTGGCCTGGAGGTCGCTGATTGGCTAGACTTGCACTGGCTGGCCAGCAAGCCCCAGGGATCCTCCTTCCTTCACTGGGATTACAGGTGCATGCTGCAGTGCCTGATTTTTTTCAAAATCTGAGTTCTGGGGATCTACAACTCAGTTCCTCATGTTCTCAAGGCAAGCGCTTTCCTGACTGAGCCATCTCCGCAGGCCAGGGATTGCTGTGATTGTCTTCTTTCCTTTATTATGCACCATGGGAATGACGCAACTTTCAAGGTTCCAGATTCTACTCTTGTGTCATATATACAACTCACTCACACACACATGTGTGTGTGTATATATATATATGTATATATATATAATTATAAAAATTGAAAACAAAACCACAAGCAAGTAGAGCAGTTCTTATTATGTAGCCCCAGTGAACCTCAAATCCCTGATCTTTCTTCTGTTGCCTCCCGAGTGCTGCTATGGGCACATGCCACCAAGTCAGGCTCATGATCAGTGTCTGCATAAATTTCTAAATCCTCAAAGAACTCCCAGGGACATAGGGAACCGACTGGGTCCTTCTATCATTGCAAAGGAGACATTCCAGATGGAAACCATCCCATTGACAGGCTGTAGGAAGCCAGACATGGTGGGCGGTATTTAAGACTCAGACTGTGTTTGCCAGTCTACTCTCA
>NW_026068088.1:2225210-2244780 GCF_014885135.2 Alexandromys fortis
CACACACACACACACACACACACACGCACGCACTCTCTCTCTCTCACTCTCTCTGTCTCATACACACACTCACTCACACACTCTCTCTCACACAACACACTCACTCTCTCTCTCTCTCACACACACTCTCACTCTCTCTGTCTCATACACACACTCACTCTCTCACACACTCTCTCACACACACACACACACAAACATAGAAGGGGAGACTTGCTGGGAAGGAGATGGGTTTTGCAGGAGGGGGAAAGGAATAAAGGAAGATGTGATCCGAGTACATTATAAAAATGTGTAAGGTTGTCAAGGAATAAATTTTCTTAAATAAATTTAAAAAACTAGCATTTTTTGGATAAGTTTCTGATTTTGTGTGGGGCCACATTCGTAGTTATCCTCACATGTTTGGGGTCTGTGGGCCATGGTTGGGTATGCCTGCAACACGGAATAGATGGAAGGCTATATGAGAGAAGGGAGTAGACCCCAGGAATAGCAAGTGAAAATGTCAAGGAAGCTCATTATTTTCTGAGATTAATTCAGATAATAGTAAAAAATTAGCACCAGAAATAGAACTAAGCTCAACCTCTGCAAGCTGATGTCCTCAGGGTTTTGGCACAGTTGCAGAGACCTGACTAACGTGCCACCAGAGATGTCTGAGACAGCCATGCTCTGAATAGTAACAAAGACAGGATCCACCTACTACATTTCTTCCTTCCTCCCATGTACCAGACCAGAAAACTGCAGTTAGAGCTGTCAGGTGTGTGGTTTGGGCTAGTCTCTTATGATGTGTTCCACACGCTCCAAGTTAACGAGTGAAAGCCGAAAGCAAACCGTTTATCCTGGGCTTTGTGTGACCCTTAGCCCAGTCAATGAAAGACCATACTGTGCCCTGTGAGCTTTCGAACAGGAATTTGCCTTACTACTACACGGCCACGTGCCCAGTTAGAGGACACAAGATATTCTTAGTAACTTCATCCCAAGGTCTCCTTTGCAGACACTCAAGATTTTCTTGACTAAATTCTAGTTATTAGCATTTCTCTATGGGCTGTGTACAAAATGAATGACAAGAGACTCCATCTGAACGCCAGGGACACTGTCCTCTGGGGTCGGAGTCAGGAATCAAGCCTATGATATTACGTGACCCCATGTCCTCCCACAGACCCCCAGCTCCCCAGACTGGTTAATGTTTGCATTAAGAGGCTGTGATTCTGTTTGTCTTTATCCTATAGTGCTGAGCCACACAGACACTTATTTTGAAAGCTTTTCCCTATTGCTGTTAGAAGCCATCACAAATAAGAGGCTTTAATGATAAATCCACAGCCTTCATTAACACATCTTCAGATGGGTGTGGAAAACAGAATAGTAAAGTAGAATCAAACCTAAGTGGGCGAACAACAGAAGGAAGGGCCGGGGAAATAGGATGAGGCAGTAACAACAACCCCAACCCTTTCCCAGGCACCATAGCTCGGGATCAAGTGTGGGGCTAATGGATCAGAACAAGACATTGGAAGAAACGTCAGAAATAAGCCATCTTGGTCAAGAGAAACAGCCACCATGAATAAGCAAGGACTTTGCTTCTTAGAACCCTAGGCTAGAGTCAGCCTGCATCTGAACAGTTACCCCAGCTTACCCATCATTCCTTTCTGTTGTGATTGCAAAAACGGCTGGTAGAAATGAGCACATTTCAGCATTTCGAACATGTATTTTTGATGTTGTCTAATCAACTTTAGTTAAACTGTAAGGGGAAAGATAGCAAGGCCTGGATTGTATGTGGGCCACTGGATCAGGGGACCACCAGAGAAGTGGGCTGTTCAAAAAGATCAGCATATGGTCAGGTTTGGTACAGATTGCATATGGAGTATTGGGCCACCTGTGTGTTGTCTTAGAGAGAGGACCCAGACAAGGTGGCCTGCATCTAGAGAAGGCGAACTGGACAATGAAAGCTTGGAAGTGAGGTCAGCAGGAGGAACCCACTGGGCATTTGCTGGGAGAAAATGGCTGTAGTTGGCACATCCCTGGCAGCTTCGGGAGGCTGGTAGAGGCTTTGATAGTTTTCTTCTAGGTGGGTACGGACAGCATTGCTAAATGGAAGCCGACTGTGGGGATGCAGGCCTGGAACCATGGCTACTCAAGAGGTGGGGCCAGGATGACTGAGACCTGAGGCCAGCTTGGGTTCAGTGAGTCTGCATGATAAGACTTTGTCTCAAAAACAGCAACAGAAACAAAAGGCAGAAATACCATTATGATAGGTTTTGTTGTGATATGAGGAGCGATCTTTTAACCATCAAAACTGTCCAAGAGTGTCTATATGTGTATGCCCATATGTAACAATAATAATTATAAAAAAAGAAGTCATAAGTTTGAGAGAGAATTGGGGCCATGGGAAGAACTGAAGTGGAGAGAAGTGATATAAATAATAAGAGTGATAAAATATTTATACATATATTTTATATGTAACAAAATTCTCAAAAGAATCATTTTAAATGTCTGCTAATATACTAGGCTTCTAATACAGCATGAGAAAAAATTCTTAGGGCAATAATTAGGAGCATACAATAGTGGAGATACACACGAGTGCAGAAATGTCCACAGGAAGGCTGGATGATCCGGTGGGAGGGCAGCAGGAGGCACTGGTCTGAGTAAAGTGTCTTTGCCTGTCCCTAAAAAGAATCTGTAGCCCTAAGAACACTATTGAATTTGCACTGCACTTTTCTTTATTGAGTTTAAAGCATTTTTTACCTCTAGTGAATCAGTGCACTGCAGAGCTGTCTGTATCAAATACGGGGTCAAATTCTTCCCATGTTGTGATTACCATCGGTTTCTATATCTATACACATGAAGCTACTTGAGCCTTTCCAGAGGCGAGACCAACCTAAATTCAAAGCAAAATTCTTGGATTTTTTTTTATAAAAGGGCATTTTTAAATTGTTTTAATATAATCCCATAAATGTATGCAAACTTAATAACAAATACATAAAATAATGTGAGTGAATGTCAATAATTTGTCCAGTCACTCCAGCTGCAGGAGCTCAGCTGGACCTGTGTTGGTCGCCTGCATTGTTTGCTCCAGCTCTGACATGTGCTTGCTGCCACAGCCAGAGGCAGCATCCAGAGATGAAGTCTGGGAGGGTGAGGCAGCGCAGCTCAGAGAGTGGCCCACAGCAGGTGTGAAGGGAGAATGGAGAAGTACCCATCCTTCCTGTTTCCGCCCACTGTTTACTCACTCTGCTGCTGGTTCAAAGGCCCCGTCCCATGTGTGGAGTCTGGCTTTGGCTCTGCCAGGTGTGTGGGGTATCCCCACTTCTTCCCCCTGTGACTGCGTGTGTATCCCATCAACTCCTTGAGCCCACATCAAAGTGTCTCTGGCAGGCACTGTAGCTCCTGGAATGAGTGACTTTAAGCCTTTCCAGCACACACGACCTCCCTTTCTCCTTAAAGAACAAATCCTCTTGATCTATTTAATGAGGAAGCCTCTTACTTTCTGGGGTGTGGGTTCTGGCATGTCTAGCACGTAGTTTGTTTCTTAACAGAGGGCCATCTCTGTGAGGGAGGAATCCTCTGAGGATTGCCTCTTCAGAGGTCATCCCATCCTCCCCTTCCCAGGGGTCACACAGGTCCCCCGTCTTCCTTCTCATGGCTCCTGTGGTGGACTGCAGACCGAATGCTCTGCCCTCCTGATGCCCTGGCTTCTCTTGGGCTGCCTTTATATTTTCTCATGTGTTCTTTCCATTACTCTACCTCCTTCTCCTGGGGTTTATTGGATTCCTTTCTTTCTTCAACCAGGGTAGAAGATTGTGACCTGTCTCACTGCAGGGCCAGTACTTATGGCCACTCTGTGTAGTCCTCCCCTTTTCTTTCTCAGTCACTGGAATCAACTGGCTTCCTTGAGTCTGAACTGCCATGGCGATTCTGCAAGTGGAAGCCACAGCAGGATAGTGTTTTTCAAAGGACGATACCAAAAGCACCCCATCATGGGGATCACCTGGAACTTCTCCTTTTAAAACAATTCTATGGGTATGAGGGAGTGTCTGAGTGAATATGTGTGCACCATGTGCATGCAGTACCTGTGGAGGCCAGAAGAGGACTCATGTCCATTGGAACAGGATATACAGGCAGTTGTCTGCCACTCCACATGGGTGCTGGGAACCTGGCCTGTGTTTTCTGGAACAGCAGCAAGAGCTTTGACTGCCAACTATCTCTCCAGCTCCTAGAACTCAAATTTTCTTCAGACTTTCTGAACCATAAACTCTAGGACAAGACTGGACAAGGCAGATTTTGATTTGAATTGAATTGAAGTACTGCAATGTTAGGAGCTAGCTCAGAGTTCCTGAGAACTACCCAAGTCCTCCCCTTAAAGTTTTGAAGAAAATACATGTACTGAGACTATCAACTGGCCTCCAAACCACAAAGTCAAACTCTAGTGGCTGAGGGGGACCCACACAGAAAGCCCTTCTCTTTGCTGTTTTCCCTTATTTACTTTAGAGATCATGCATGTCTTCCCTCTTTTCCAAGGTTAATTTGAGGGTCCCTCTTTCCACTCAAAGATAAGAAAGGTGCATTCCCAAGTTCCTGCCCTTCAGCACTAGAGGTGAGAAGCAGGGTGAACAAACTCTTCTAGGCTCTTCCATCGTCCCGGACACCTACTGCCGGGCAGAAACCTATTTTGGCAAAATTTTACATCCACTCATGGTGGCACCTATGAAAGCCAGGAGCTTACCGGGCTGTCTTAATGTCTATGCAATATCTCTGCTAAATAATATTGAACTTTCAAAAGCCTTTCCTTTAAAATCAGGGACCTCCTGCCTCAGGTTTTAGTCAGTTTAGTAATCTTATCCAGTGATCTCAGAATCACATTAAAAAATAAAGTGATTATCATTATAGATAACAAGATAGTCCTAGGATCCATATATGTAGAACTGGTAAGAGAATTCAGCAAGGTTGCTAGGTATATCATATATAAAATCACTTGAACATTTACTAATCATCAGTAACAAGAATGTATCCTTTGGGAAAAGCTACCGTTTATAATAGTAACAAAAGTAACTCTCCCTGGGAATGAAAGATGTCTAAGTACATTAAGGAGAAACATTCTGAAGGTGTGGACAGTTGGGAAAGAAATCAAAATAAATGGAGTGATTTCCTGGGTGGAGGAGCCGTAAGAATCAATATTTTTGGGGTTCCAGTTCTTCCCCAATTCAGTTATGATTTCTCTAATAAGAAGTTTTAGCAGGTGTATAATGTGTGTGTAAGTATACGTGTTCACAATTTACTACTTGATTGTTTTTAAATCATGGTGTGTGTCTATGTTGGAATGAGTCCAGGTTCCCTTAGAGTCCAGAGGTATTGGATCTCCTAGAACTGGAGTCAGGTCACCTGATGAGGATGCTGGGAACCTAACTCAGGTCCTCTGTAAGAACAGGAAGTACTCTTAACTGCAGAGCCACCTCTCCAGACCCAACTATTCAATTTTTAAAAGCTATACCACAAGCAGAGGACTGAGAATAGTCAATATTCCTGGAGAAAAAGCTTGCCCTTCCTGTTGCCAAAAAATGAACTCTTTGGTGGAGTCGCTGAGATTGGAATAATGGTGAGGGAGACAAACAGCCCGGACAGACACAAACACTAAGTAGCTCAAACAGACAAAATTTGGAACTTTTTGGAAGAAAAAAACATAAGCATGGTTATAATTAAATTATAGACACAGTTTTTAAATGAGAAAGGTAAAAGCTATAGCTAACGAAATGATGAGTTCAGTGATAGTAAACTAAGAACTGTGAGTGGGTCGGCTTCTCACTCTGGAGGGAAAAGGACGAGCTACAGCTGGAGGACCAGCTGCAGCACCGTAGTGAAGAAGGCACATTTGCAGACTGGAGAGCCCTCCTGCTGAAAGACAAAGAGAAAGCAGTGTGCGCTGAACATCCACAGACGTTCTATGGAGAAGACGTGAAAAGTTGCTCACGCTCTCAGGAAATCAAATCACAACCCCTCAAACCCAGCAGCAATTCAACAGTTGACAAGGATAACCTTAAGTGTGCACCCTGGCACACTGGTGGAGGAAGCTCCCCCCCCACTCTGTGTGTGCATGTACGTGTGTGTGTGTGTGTGTGTGTGTGTGTGTGTGTAGTGCTGGGAACTGAACCCAAGGTCATGTACATGCAAAACAAAGAGAAGTTTGCCAGCAAACTCATTTTCGTTATTCATTTTGCATCATCTACAAACACGAAGATGTTTGAACTCTATGCCTTACACTTTTATACTCCAATTCTCTACTGACTCTTAAACACCTATTAAAAATATATTTAGGAATATATATGCTGTTTATATGCCTGTAATGATAAAAGAGGTCATGAACGTGAAAGAGAACGGGAGGGGTATAAGGGAGGATTTAGAAGGGGAAAGGGAAAGCAGGAACAATATAATTATATTATAATCTTAAAAAAAACCAACAGAAGTAATAAAAATAACTGAAATCGGGGCTTAGAGCTGGCTCAAGAGTTGCCAGCACTGGCTGCTCTTCCTGGAGAACTCAGGTTCGATTCCCGGCACCCACAGGGTGACTAGCATGTAACTCCAGTGCTAGGGGATCCAATACCCTTTTCTGAGCTTCATGGGCACCAGGAACACACATAGTGAACAGACACACACCGAGTACAATATCTATATGCATAAAATCTTTAAAAAGAATAAGATAACTGAGATTAGTATATGAAAAAAGAAAAATTCTATGTAACTTTTTTATTAGAATATTAATAAAACCAATACCAATCCTAATTATAAACACCAGTTCAAGACAGATTAAATTCCATCTAGGCTGACGGTGAAGTTGCCATGTAGCCAAGGATGGCCTCAAATGTCTGATCCTCCTGAGTATTGTGATTACTGGCATATAGAACCATCTCTAGTTTAATATGGTGTTGGGATCTGAACCCAAGGCTTTGTGCATGCTAAGTGAGTTTTCAACTAACTGAACTACAACCCCAGCCTCAAGACAGACTAAATTTCTAACAATATAAAAACTCATCTTTTAGAAAAGAGAAAGATACCTCCCTCCTCACTCTGTGTGTGTGTGTGTGTGTGTGTGTGTGTGTGTGTGTGTGTGTGTGTGTGTGTTTGCATGGTACTTGGAACTGAACCCAAGGTCATGTACATCCAAAACAAAGAGAAGTTTCTAAGAAGTTGGAGGAAGCTGCCTTAGGACCAAATGACTGAAGAGCAGGACAGACTATATGCTAACAGCACCTTCCGAGCAGAACAGGGCACAGGCTGGAGAGAGCCATGATGAGAAGCTGCAGCGATGGGCTTCCCTCCTGAGACTCTGGCTGGCCAGCTGCGGTTCTGCAGTGAGTAGAACGTTTATGTGCTGGAAAATATCTCTAATAAACAGCAAGGCTGCTGGGTGTGTTGACCAGTTCCCTTTTTTGCCAATGGCATATGAGTTAACGTGCATCCAAGCAATACAAGTTGCAGCATAAGGGACTGAACAGGTAGATGTCACACGACTCAAAAAAAGGAAAATGGAGAAAATCAGGAGTGGCTGGTTACCACTTTTAGGAAGAAACAGGAAGGATTTGATTGGGAAACCCATGTCCATTTTTGTTGCTTTCCTTTAAGATAGATGATAGATAGACAGACAGATAAGTATAAACGGCTTATTTTATGATTAAAAAATTAGGCCAATTTTGCACAATAAAAAGTGTTTAGGCACAAGCTCCACCCCAGTCCCCCCCCCCTTCTCTCTTTCTCCATAGCCTGACCACTCGGAGAAAGCCTGCCAAGAGATGGTCCCTCCCCTGAGCTGCTCAAGACCACACCTACAGGATTTTTAAGACTCCTTCTCTAGACCTGCTTCCTTTCTCTTTCCCTGAGAACACCTGGGAGTTGCTTGCTCAAATTAAACCTGTACTTATTAATTTGGTCTGATCTTGTTTATTTCAGTGGCAGAAAAACTAAATACTGGGGTACAGAAACCTTTTTAAAAGTTATGAAGGTATAAAAGAAAGACCAAAAATTGAATTTGGCTTACTGAGAAATAAAACTACTATATTTTGACTTAAAAACAATCTTTTAAAGTGAAAAACATACAATAGTGAAGAAAAAAAAGAAAGGTAAAAAAGTTGAAATCTTCTAAAAAGTCTATCACTATAAGACCTTATTTTGATGACTCTGTACTTATATACCCTATTGCACAGAGTTTTGGTCCTATTACGCATCCCGGCCTATAACATATATTTTCATTTAACAATATGTGTTTATGATCATAAATGCATAGTTACCATATTTAGCTACTTCACAGTGGTTCACAGTAGGCATGACTCAAAATCATAGCAAGGCATCTCCTCTGGAAAATTTAAATTTTTATTTTGTTAAGGTATACATAACATTTGAGTTAGCCTGGTTTTGTTGTTTGCTTTTTTTTTTTTTTTTCAATTTCTTTTTTTCCCCCTTGAGACAGGACTGTTTTTGTGTAGCCCTGGTTATTCTGGAACTCTGTAGATCAGGCTGGCCTTGAACTCACAGAGATCTGCCTGCCTCTGCCTCCAGAGTGCTGGGACTAAGAGCATGCGCCACCATTGCCCTGCACAGACTCACTATGCACCTCAGGATGATCTCAAACTCCAGATCCTACTACTGCTTTGGCCTCTTAAGTGCAGGATTACAGACACACACCTTCAAAAACACCAAGAGTTGAAAAACCGGTGTCTGGAATTCATGCAGAGATAATGTGTTCTTCATAAAAATAAGCTGTGTTTCTCTTAAACCAACTCTGTTTTGTATTGAAGGTCTGCCGGTCTGTTTCCTGTTGGTGCTTTGTGTTCTGGGTTAGCCTGCTCCATCTGTGATTGGTTGAGCTTTAAAGAAGGCGGGAGTTAAATGTTCCACCCCATCATCAGGCGGCTGAGGGGGAGAGGGCTGTTTTTAAAGAGATCTGAAGAAAACACTTTCAGCAAGTGTGAATCCAAGGCTTAAACTGCATGGCAAAGGATTTCTGAGAGAAGCAGCCACTGAGGAATCACACAGATAAGAGGCACAGTGGTGAACTTTCTAGATACAGAGATGGGGGAGGAGTGGGATAAAGGAAGGAAGCTGGCAAAGACCTGACCAAAGTAACAATGAAAGAAAGTAACGCTGAAGGAAGAATGGAGGAGCCGCTACTTCCTGGAGGACTTCTTAGAGCTGGAGGGAAGGGAGCTGGCTGGAGAGCCTGAGAGTTGAAGATAGAAAGTGGTTGGGAGGTAACCTGGGGCTGGAAATTGAAGAACACTGGAACAAGAAGGCAAAACTAGTGCAAGCCTTGATTAGGAATACAAAAGGTGCTTAAAGACAGAGAGAAACCAGCATTCATTGTCTAGGTTTGAGTTTGCTTGGCTGTGGGAGCATCCTGAGTATAAAATGGGAGGCCAGGAAGATAGGAATAGTGCACAAAGACCTGTGCTGTGTTCTTGGATTTTGTGTGTCAGTCTGTCTGTCTGTGCATCTTTCTGTTTGTTTCATTGGTTGCTGTTAGAGGCTTTTGATGTAAATCCTTGGCTGGCCCAGAGTTTACAGTGTAGCTCAGGCTGGCTGCAGCAAACTCAAGATCTTATCTCAGCCTCCTACTCTGTACTACCAAGACTGACTCAAAATTCGTAATTAACAGCATGGGATTTCTTTCAGTGAAAGAGGAAGATGAGGGATGTCGGGCCACAGTGTGTAGTGGAAGGAGGTAGGAAGGACTACAGGGATTGTGAAAAGGATTTGAATCCAACAGGTGAGGCGTCACACAACGACACACTTCCAGAACGGAGCTTAAATTTGTGCAAATGTTTTTCAGAATAAATATTCCAAACTCAGCCTGATAGGGCAGTGGGAAAGAGAACCTACTAGGAAGGTGGAATTGTTATTACAAAATGACTGTGGAAATGAGCAAGATGGTGTTGCAAAGATGCTGAATCCCAAGGATAGATGCTGAGAGGTTACAAGCTTCCTGTATAAGGAGGGTAAGCTCGGGGGATCCAATGGAAGAATTCTCTCATGGCACTGTGGAACAATGGGGCACATAGCAACAGACCAAACATGCTGGATGCAGGGAGGGGATAAAGAAGGAGAGACCTGGCCTATATTTTGTTCTTTTCCTTTGTTTTGGTTGAACCTAGATGAGAGGAAGGGAGGGAGAAGAGGAGGAAGTGAGGGCTGAGAGTGAAGGGGGCACTGAGCCCCCTCAGGGCTCCTCTGAGGGAACCTGCTGATGCGGGCGATGAGTCCTGCTTTGTGCTCAAATCCAATTAAGAAAACAAAGTCCCTCATCATGAAAAACACACACGTGCTGAACTGCCACTTAGGGAAAGCAGCTGGTCTGCACGGTGAGCAGGTGCTGCTCAGAACAGCTTCCTGGTTGTAGATGGCTCCGGAGGCCTCTGGAAAGAAGCCGCAGAGAGAGGAGGTTCCAGTTTGTGAATGAAGCAGGCAGGAAGGAGCCAGGCACAGCTGGAGAGGCAATGCTGATGGCAGATGTGGTGACACTGCCACCACTGAAACAGGAAGGACAGAAAAGCAAGGGCTCAGACTTTGGGGCCAGGAGGACTGTGACCATTAGCAGCAGTCTCTCACCCTAAACTGTTCCCTTCAGGGCAGTTGAGGGGACAAGAAAGGGTGAGCATTTCCGACATCGTAATGAACGCTTAGAGTCAAACTGTTGGAGCCCTGCTCATGGGTCTCAACTGGAGGGCAGGAAAGTGACTGAGAAATTAGCCTCTGCAGGAATGAAAGCGTTGACTAAACAGTATTAGAGCCACTGAAAGATGAAGCGAGTAGAGCAGGGTTGTGAGAGAGGGGGCCACAGACGTCATCACCTTCACTTCCTGGGAGCTGTAGGAACTACAGCCAGTTGGCTTCACCCTAGGCCGCTTCAATCAGGGTTTCAGTGGGTGGAAACCAGCAACCTGCATGTCCTAATATGCACCTCGTGCCCCTCACATCACCTTAAAACCAGAAAGCAATGGAGAAGAGGATTTAGAAGGTTCCTTGGCCAAGAGATTAATCCAGAAGAGATATTCTCCACTCACAAGTGACTGTGAAATTTATCTTCTCACCTGTGCGGAAGACTCATCAATTTACACAAGAAGCTTTGGAGATTCTCCAAGGAAAACGATGGTGTGAGAAAGAGTCAGGGTTAATTCCAGCTGCTGAGTCTAGCCACAGGAAGCGAAAGATCTACATTTGGGTTAGTTTTGTATATTGATCCATTGAACTTACATATAAACCCCATGTAACGGAAACACTTAGCCTGACCATTAGTAAGCAAAGTGGAACGCGGAGAGATCTCTGTGGCATGTCAGAGGTAGGACTTGAACTCAGGGGGTGATACCAGAGTCCGGGCATGACTTTAGCTGCTAGCCCCCACTGTAAGACAGTTAGCCACTCCGCCAGCACTGGGAGCACAGGTTACCCTCTGTCCCTCCCTTTCAGATAATACCCTGTGAAGAGAACCTCTGATCAAAAGCCTAGTGGAGACTCTGATGATTTCTCTATGATAGAGACCCAGAAATAGAAGACCTTGGCCAAAAGCAATGAATATTTTTAAGATTTTTATTACTTTATATTAATCACATATGACAATAGATTTCATTATATGTTCATATATGTGTATAATGTGTTTTGATTATATCCATCCCCGTTCCTCTTTTTTTGTCACACCCTTCCCTCCAACTGTTGTTCCTGGATACCTTTCTAGTCACCTTCTGCTTTCTTTTCTTTTTTAACATATTCTATTTATTTTTATTTTATGTGAAAGGAGTTTTGTCTGCATGTATGTCTGTGCAACATATACATACCATGACAGGCAGGCCAGAAGAAGGGATCAGAGCCTCTGCAGCTGGAGTGACAGACAGTGGTGGATTATTACCAGGTGGGTGCTGGGAACCAACCCCAGGGCCTCTGGATCAGCACCATAGCAGTGCTCTTAACCACTGAGCCATCCAGCCCTCTCCTTCTACTGCTTTTGAATCTTTTATTCATCCAGTGAGCTTCACTAGGGTTGTCTACAGGAGCATGCGTAATTTACCGGTGCCTACAGCACTGAAGACATGCCCCTCAACCCTGTACCTTTCTCAAATTCTCAGGGAGAGCTAGGGCCCATGAGCCCCTGCCACCTTCATTTATAAAGGCATTTCTGAGCCTCTTTTGTGCAGGTGATCGCAGCTGCTATGTGATCCACAGCTATGTCATACCTGGAAGTCAGGAGTCCACCCTGGCCCCTTATACCTTCTTCACTCTTGTATTTCTGTCCCTTCTTCCTTGATAGAACCCTGAGCCTTTGCGGGTGATGTACGAAGCTATGGGAAGTTCCAAAGCAGATGCTTTCTAGATAGTCTGGTCTAAGGTAATTTATTTTGTCCCACTTGACCAGTGTCATATAAACATCTTGGTTTACCTGAAAAGTCTACTGGCATCTCTAATTGAAAATGTTTGTTATTTTCTGGGGCTGGAGGGACGGCACAGCTGTTAAGAGCACCTGCTTCCAAAGGACCTGGGTTGGGTTCCAATCATGATGGCATAGAACCAACTGGTGGGAATCCTGGTGTCAGAGGATCAGACGCCCTCTTCTAGCCCCAAAGGTCACTGCATGTGTGTGGTGCAGGCTAAATACCCACACACATAAAATAAATGTGAAAAACGTTTACATTTTGGGTTCAACTATGTTCATAGCAGCATTATTTGTCATAGTTAGAACCTGGAAACAACCTAAATGCCCCTTGACCAAAGAATGGATAAAGAAGATGTGGTACATTTACACAATGGAGTACTACACTGTGGGAAAAAAATGACATTTTGAAATTTGCAGGCAATTGAATAAATCTAGAAAGTATTATATTGAGAGGTAACCCAGACCCAGAAAGACAAATATAATATGTATTCATTCACTCATAACTGGCTTTTAGACATAAAGCAAAGAAAAACCAGCCTTCAGTTCACAATCCCAGAGAACCTAGACAACAAAGAGGACCTAACGAGAGACATACGGGGGTCTAATCTACATGTGAAGTAGAAAAAGACAAGATCTCCTGAGTGAATTGGGAGCAAGGGACCATGGGAAAGGACAGAAGGGTAGGGGGGGAGGAAGGAAAGGGAGCAGGAAAAAATAAATAGCTCAATATAAAAAAAGAAAAAGTTTATTTTTTTTACTTAAAGTAAACACACCTAAAAAACTTCCCAGTTTTTTTACTGTCATAAAAATGTTTAACATTAGACTTATCCTCTTAATATTTCAATTTTATTATTTTTATTTACTTGACTTTTTAAATTGATTACTTTTATAATTCAATCATTTAATACATGTATATAGTTTATTCCAATTACTCTCTCCCCTGTTGCTATTTCCCTTCCTAATTAGCATATATTTTATGCCCCTTCCTAGTTAACGTATTTTTTATGCTATGTCGGTGTGTTTCTCCATCTGAAAAATGTTGTTCTTTGTTTGTCTTTTAAAAATCACGTTCTTAAATGTTTTTGTTGAATTCGATGTGTTATTTACATGTTAATTTTTTGGGGACAGAGTCTTATACCCCGGGCTGGGCTTGAACCCTTGCTCCTCCAGTCTCTATCTCAGAGGGATAGGATATAAGCGTGCCTTACCATGCCTGATTTAAGTGGTGCTGGGGACCAAACCCAGGGTCTGAGCATGTGAGGCAAGCCCTTTGCCAACTGAGCTACATCCCCAGGCCACACATTAAAACATGCTAGCCTTTATTTTTCTTTAAGAAAATACAGCTTATTGTTTGCAAGTAGTTAAAATATTTATGCAATAAAATGCATTTTTATTTTCTCTCAAAAAATTCTATTACTTTCATTCTCAGAACTTCTTCATCTTCATAAAGTATCTGTTGCTCTCCTCCCTATAAGGTAGAAACTTTCCAAACGTTCAAATTAGGATGTTAATTTGGATCAGCAACTTGAGATTATTTGTATCAAGAAGCTTATGTTGTCAACGCTGCAGAGGCACCATTCTTGAATGGGAGTATTTTTTGTCTTCCACCCACCCTGGATAAGATCGAGAGACAATCAGGTGTGGGGAAGGCAGGCACTAGGATCGCACGGAGCCAGCTGCCTCAGCCAGATGTTGGCAAGCTATCCTACCAATCCAGAGTCCTGGTGTCCCAGTATGTAAAATAAAGATGACGGTGTCTTTTTGGTCTTTCTCCTGGGACACTGATGTTTTCATGGTCCAAGAGCCATTAGAGTCCTCTCCCAGTCATCTGTGGCATCATAAGAGCCCACCGACTGAGTCTCGATCATCTGCAAGTCATACATTCACTTGCTCTCTGATTAACCAATTCCTTTGACTCCTCCAGGTTCCATTCGCTATGTGGGACCCTAGACCTGTAAGACTCATAACAACCCACGTCCTGGGTAAAAGTAATAAACTTGGTTCAGAGGGAAGGAAAACGGGCACCGAGGAAAAACAAGCCCTGTGGAACTTGGCCGGGAGCCCAGGCAGTCTAGGTCCACTGCGCCATTTTTATCTGTTCTACGATGTAGCCTTTCAGAAGGGAAGGGTGAAAAGTGGCCCGCTGCAGGCAACAGAAACAGCTCTGGAATACAGGTCCCTTTTAGGAGTACAGAAGGAAGCCACCTGGTCTCCTTGTAACCACTTTTCTCTCTCATCCACCAAGAAGACCAAAGGGCTCCCTGGAGCAACTATTTGGGGCATAGGCAGCCGTAACCCCAGATCCTGACTGGAAAAAAATCCTCAGTCTTGGTGACTGGGGGTCTAATGCTGTGGTCCTGGCCCATGGAATAGGCTTCCTTAGCCCACCCTTGCTTTCCAGAGCAGTGGGCACCCACCCCCTCTGACACACAACATCTTTGCCTCTGTCCAGGCAGCAGCAGCCCCGTGTCTGCTACATGGAAAA
Organism: Alexandromys fortis; assembly: GCF_014885135.2. NCBI lineage: Eukaryota > Metazoa > Chordata > Mammalia > Rodentia > Cricetidae > Alexandromys > Alexandromys fortis. The sequence goes on from NW_026068088.1 coordinate 2,240,090, forward strand.
GATGAGCTAAACTAACAACTTGTGTTACAGAATGTTGAGGTAGACTCCGCGACAAATGAAGACTCTTTAGACCATGGGCTTCCGGTAAGAAGAGGGAAACTGAACTTCTTCCCAAGGAGAAACAGGTCCCAGCGATGGGGCTGGGGCACTGCAATCTCCTGGAGCCTGAGTGCTGTCCTTTCTGTGTGAGAAAGGACGGTACCAGGACACAGGGCTTGCGACAAGCGTTACCAACAGACAACATTGAAGAAAGAAGTCGAGTGACTTCATTTTCCTCCTTGTTGGCGATTTTGCTTAGTGTGTGAAAGACCTGTTGACAGAGGAGTAGCTAAAATTAGTCTCTTCTCAGCAGGCATCGGATTACCTTTGCTTCCACCAGCCCTGATAAGCGCTGGAGGAAAACAGGTCCCTACCCGGCTTCCCAGGGGAAAATCAATTAGAGATTTGAGACACATAAAGGAAAGTTAATACGTGTTATTTAACTTAAGAAATCTTCATTCTTCCTGCTTTTTAGGTGAAAGGAAAGTCATCAAGGACTGTGTGACTGTGTAAGAGCTAGAGAAGCCCTTAGCCACACACCAGGCGTTGTCTGGAGCCCTGTCCATGTGTGTAGCATACTACAATCCCAGGGTCAGGAAGACGGCCCAGTGGGCGACAGTGCTTAAGGCAGAAACCTGATGGCCCGACTTGCATCCTACAATGCACTTCAAAAGCTGGATGCTATAGAGGAGTGTTTCTGTCATTCCAGCCTTTCTATAGCAAGAAGAAGGCAGAAGTAGGAGAGATGCCTTAAGTTAGCAGACCAGTCAACCTAAAGCACACAGAGCAGCAGACAAAACAGAGATCTGCCTCAGTGAGGTAGAAGATGGGACCGAACTCCGTGTGTGCTATGACACACCTATGACCAACCCCCCCTTCTCTCACACGCACACAACAGGAAACATTTTCAGAGTTTATAACATCCTATAGCCAGCCTTTGAAGACAGCTTTTACCCTGGCATTTCAGATACCAAAGGGTTGTTGTCACTACGACAAAGAGGCTCAGATAGGTTAATGTCTTACCGAAGTCACAGAAACGGGGAATCCACGCATTTATTCATTATCTTTTAGCTTTTTTGAGACAGCATGTCACCACATAGCCCAGGTTGGCCTTGAACTCATGATTCCTCACAGCTCATAAAAAATTATCTGTGGAGAGGGGTGCTACATTGGGAACGGAACCCAGCATCCCTTACATGATAGGCAAGTACTCTACTACTGAGCCAGGAAGTCTGCTTTTAGATTAGACCATACCGGGTAGAGGAGGACTAGTTTTTCTCATTTCCTTGTAGCTTCCTCCTTCAGTCAACTCAGCCTGATTACAGTGTTTACTCATCTCTGTGGCTCAATACAGTTACTTGAGCAACACAATCGAACAGCACGTATTTAATGAGCTAGTTTCAATACTGGTTTTGCTTATTTATTATTTATTTATTTATTTTTATTCATTCATTCATTTATCTATCTATCTGTCTGATCTATGTATCTATGTATCTCTCTATCTATGTATCTCTCTATGTATCTGTGTATCTGTGTATCTATCTATCTATCTATCTATCTATCTATCTATCTATCTATCTATCTATCTATCTAATGTCTTACACCAAAACCCAGGCTGGCCTCTAACAAGTGGCAATCCTCTTGTTTCACCTTCCCAAGTGCTGAGTTTATAGGTGTGAGCCATCACACCCAGCTTCTCACTGGTTTTAACAAGTTTCTGCTAGAATCTCAGTCAGTACTCATTAGATGGAAAGGTCATGTAAAAACAAAAGAGGGGGGCTGGTATGGTGGCACACATCTTAAATCAGGAGGTAGAGGCAGGCAGATCTCTGTGAGTTCGAGACCAGTCTGGTCTTCAGAGTGAGTTCCAGTACAGCCAGGGATACACAGAGAGACCTTGTCTCATTAAAAGAAGAAAAATTTAAAAAAAAAATAAGAAATAAGAAAAGACCAAAGGAAAAGTCAGTCAGATGGTGTGTAAGTGTGAGAACTGCCCTGGGCATGACTGAGAGCAATAAGTACTTCAAGGCCAAGAGCAGCAGGTGAAATCTAACATTCACCTGAAGTAAAGCTGGATGTGGGATGGGGAGGAGATTGTATTTGTTAGGCACTAATAGACCTTCTTAATCTTATTTTATTTAAGATTTATTTTTGTTTTACGTGCATGTATGAATGCCCATGTGTGTATGTATGCCATGTGCATGCCTGATGCCTCAGGGGCCAGAAGAGAACCTGGGAGCCCTGGAAGTGGAGTTATAGGCAGTTGGGTGATGGCAACCAAACCCTGGCCCTCAGCTACTGAACCATCTCTCCTGCCCCTTGATGCTATCCTATACATTGGCACAGAAGGTACTGGATCTTCTGAAGTTAGAAGGGCAGACTCTTTGTCAGGGGATCAGTCAACTGCATATAAGCACCGCCCATATTCCTGTTTCCCAGTCCCAGGGGATGCCAGCATTTCCTTTATTTATGGCCAGACCACTTAGATGGCAGAGCAGAGTAGGAGTCACCACTAATCACAGTGCCCCAGGCTACATGGAGGAAGCATTGGTCTATTTTCTTTTCAGTGCCATGGCCCGCAGAGTTCAGGATGCGGCCGTCATAGTCAGTGGCTTTAAGTTGGAGCCGCCTGAATCCCGATGACAGCATCGCTTTATTATCGGTACCTCGTTAGTTTCAACCACTTACAAATCCTGAAGTTTGACACGTTATAGAGAAGCTTGTTGTGTGTGTGTGTGTGTGTCTGTGTGTCTGTGTGTTTCTCCTCAAGACAGAGTTTCTCTGTGTAGCCCTGACTGTCCTGGAACTTACTCTGTAGACCAGGCTGGTCTTGAACTCACAGAGATCTGCCTGCCTCTGCCTCCCAAGTGCTGTGCTTAAAGGTGTGTGCCACCACAAAAACCCACGCTAAAGGCGAGGTTGCATTATTAACAATGTTTTCCCCCCACAGGAAACTCTCTCCCCTAACCCTTCCATCTCTTTCTTTAACTGATACAAGCGCCTCATCTTTCAAGACGCAACTCAAGTGGTGCCTCTTCCGCGATCCTTCTCCTTGGTTGGTTCCCTCCCTTTGCCTGTTAATGATGACTCCACAGAGCAAACAAAATACTCTTTGCATGTGTAACTTCTGTTCCTAGGAGGAGAGATGGACTCCCGACATGCTGAAACCGGCTTTCTAATCCACGTTAGCCACAGTGGTTAGCATAGTTCTGTGCACACAGAAGGTTTACTGACGATAATGTTGAAGCACAGTGCTTTTTAGAGTATCCAAGAGAGTACACTGTGAGACTGTTACTCACAGCATCATTGCAATTAAATATATATTATATTATATTATATTATATTCCCAATTTTTAGTGTGTATATATATTTGCCTTTACTATATATATATATATATTACTAAAAAGCCAATTATGAAGATTTACAATAACTAAAATGCTAAGTTTAAAAATACCTCCTCCTCTGAAAATTCAAGGGCTGGGGATGTGGCTTGGGGCAGAGTTCGTTCTTTGCACGGGCAAGGCCAGGGATTAGTTTCTAGGAAAGTTGTGTGTAGTGGGGGAGGAGGCTACATCTTTCAATGAGAGCAGTAGACAGGCATAGAGGGGCAATATTGCCAGGCCACCTGGCACCGCTATTTTTACCTGGGATGCTAGTCCGTGATAACACGGAAGAGAGATAACTGTCCCCGAATAAGCAGCATCGGCACTATCTCCTATTTACCTTCTCAACAGGAAAGGGGATGGTTCACATTTAAACTTCAATGCCCGTTTTATTGTGTGCAATAAAATGAAATAGTAGGAATTAAGTTCATCTGAATGCTCAATTTAAAAGCAAGAATTAGAGCAATGGAAAACCACAGCCAACTGAAGACAACACGCCCAGCCTGTCATGACAAGATACCCTTTCCCCGTGTGCCGGCAACACCAACTGCACATGGACATCCATACAGCACATGGCAGATGCTCCATAGGAGCCAGTCTCTTTGGTGAAGTAGCAGACAAATACCATTCCTCACTGAACCGGTCTGACTCAAATCAGATTACCTTCCACGTCCTGGACCACCCCAGCACCCCAGCAGGTGGGAGCTGCTCTTGAGAAAGCCTGTCCTGGTCACAGTGCCTTTTGTGCACATCCACAGAGGACTGTGTGTCTTTCTCATGGAGAGCTCATTTTAGCTTGCAGTCACATACTCTGTAGTCATTTTACTAACAGCTGCCTTCCCAAGCATCTGTAAACATCAGGAAGGCAGGGTCCTCGTCCCGTCTCATTAACTGTTTGTCTTCTTTACCTAGGACTGGTGTTTAGCTAGGCTCTGTAAACAGTGTAAGTGGATGCTGATGTCTTTTACGCTTCATCCATCCACGTCTCTGCTTATAAACCATGCATAACCCCTCATCAGTCTTGAACATGCACCCAGCTCATTCATCTTCGTTCTCTAGTTACATCATCCTTACTCCCATGGGTGGGGGGTGTCTAATGGCCTGACCTTTGTCAAGTCCAGTTCGAGATGGAAGCACAAAGAAAAAACCAAGACAGCAGAGGACATGACTGGAGTAGATTGAGGTTACTTTAAACAGTTCACACAGCTTCTAAAGAACCTCTTAATTTGGTAAAAAAAAAAAAAAAAAAAAAAAAAAAAAAAAAAAAAA
>NW_026068088.1:2244823-2301964 GCF_014885135.2 Alexandromys fortis
AAAAAAAAAAAAAAAAAAAAAAAAAAAAAAAAAAACAAGATCAACTACTGCTATGTTTTAACCTATAAAAATGCCTTGATTTGTTGATCCCGGAAAACAGTTGATGATGCAGATTGCCAGCATGGGGAGCACACGTCTGGTCTCCTAGCAAAACCGCTCAGAGGCTGTTCCTGAACGGCAGGGCCTGGCCCAGGATTTCTCGTCCTTCAAAGATGTTGGCTTGCCGCTCCCGCACTGTTTCCTGGTCTCCCCCATCTCCTCCTTGTCTTCTCTCTGGCTGCCTATCTCAAAGTCTTGCCCCATCCACAGGACCACTTTAAAACTTACTTCTCCAGGTCCTGCAGAGGTAAAACCGCAAGACTGCCACTTTGGGGGCCTGGAGCCCGGGTGGCAGGGGAAAGGATGTGTAAATAAGTGGGGAGATTCTGTTTTAAACTCTGGACTGCAGAGGGTTTGGGGAGCTAGGGCCCCTTGGCTCCCCTCAGCAGTTCACATAATCACTTTACTGTGCAGGGAAAGGAACAGGGGGGCACAAAACTTTTCAGGGTCTCTTCCCCAACATGCCTCTCTCCAGTCTCAGTCTTTCCCTGAGCTGGCTCCCTATGCGGAGGACCACTGCTGTGAAGGATGCTGGAGAACCACACAGGCAGTCTGAGGAGGAATCCCGGAGACTGAGGGAGATTGGTTGACATCGTGTTTTTCTGGTACAAGGAGTCAGATAAAGAATCAGGATGGAACAGAGCAGGTTCAGCGAGGAAACACCCGTGTTAGAAAGGAAACACGTATCTAGACTGCATGCCTTGGTGTGATCTCGTAGTTTAAAGCCATGTGCACATATTGTCAATCAAAACTACACTGCCAAAATAATAACTTCATCAACGTACTCATTTTCTACCTCCACGGAATATGGGGGCTGGTAACCGGACACCCTAATTTGGTGCAACTAAGGCAAGCACCTTAATAGTACAGTTTGTAACACACACATGCACACACACTCACACACACACACACACGCACACACACAGAGGGAGGGACAGAGGGGAGGAGGTATTCATACACACACACACAGAGTGGGGGCGGAGAGGTATTCACAAACACACACACTCACACGGGGGGGGGAGGTATTCATACACACTCACTCACTCACTCACTCACTCACTCACTCACTCACTCACTCACTCACTCCAGAAAGATGCCTCTCTCCTTGACACTGGGAAAAGTTTTTTCTGACCATGTCACAGGGAGAAAAGAAAAGGGGGCACAAGACACACCCTACAGCCTTGATTTTAGTGGCATCTCCCATTCATTCTCGCGGGCAAACCCGAAACCAGGCATCCTGGGCTTCCAGGTCTGAACTGCTACTGCTTTCCAATCCATGACCTCGTCAAAGCCCCCTCCGCTAGCTAGTCCGGTTTCTAGTACCCTCCCTCCTGGTGTTCCCTGGCCCTACCTGAAATACTTGTCCTTGCTCCTTCCACAGGGACACCTGCCGCCTCTCTGTTTCCCCAGGACCTGCTGGATGCTGAGCTCAGGATGTCGCACCAGTCTCTCGGGTTTGCGATGTCAAGTTCAAGGTGTTGGAGTGGCGTGCTACCACTTGGAGCTCCTGGCGCTTGCTTTAGGTCAAGCCACCGCGTACTGCAGACCCTCTGACAGTCCCCGCGACCTGGCCCGGGGCTCCGCCCCTTGTCTGCTTCCCGCCCGCGGACCTCCTGGGGTCCCAGGGCCCTAAGACCCTCGGAGCACACTTACAATCAGAGCCCTAGCTCCTCCTGGAGCCTTCAAGGCTCCCTCGATCTCTCTGGTCAGCCGGAGCTGAGCTGTGCTCTCTGGAGCCAGGCGCTGCGGGCGCGATGTCCCAACCCCCCAAGCCACCCGTCGAGTTTGGTACCTGGTTGACGGAGGTCCAGCGCTCAAGTTCTCTTGTTTGCGACAAGACTCTGGGGTTTCCCCGGCCTCCTCTGATCCAGCTCCAGCGGTCTGGAAGACCCCCTTCCCGCTCCTCCCTGGAGATGGAAAGGGGATTCCAAGCCTCCGTCCTGTGCCAGAGGATGGGGCACTTTTTTCCTAATAAAGATTCAGAAACTCACAGTAGAATAAACACTCTTAGGCGTTCTGCTAGACTCCCGGGTTGCCTCAGCCGGCTGTGCGCGAACAGCTCTCTCCTTCCACTGTCCCAGAGGATCAGGTAAGCCTTGCGCCAGCACCAGGGTGTGCTCCTTGAAGGCAGGAGCCCAGCCTGGCTCATAGCTGTTCTCAGGCTCTGGCACGGCGCCTGCCACTCATCATGACACTGAATGAAGTGGAAAATCAATTTATTTGTTAGAAAACCAGCTTTTGCTTTCCAGCCCCGAAGCCTGTTTACTCCTTTGATAGCTAACACACGTGCACAAACAACAACTAACTAAACAAATAAATAAAAACAAATAAATAAAAAATTACAGTAATTCCCAGGACAAAATGCTTAGATGCAAATGTACACAACAGGTTCATTTTTAATATAAAATAATAATATTTAAACAACAGCATTGTAGTTACGGTTCCATGGGCAAAGTGCTTGCCTGTGCAAGCATGGGGACCTGAGTTCAAGTCCCTGGAATCCAGATGAAACCTCCTAGGTAGTATATCTGCAATTGCAGGCCTTCTGCATCAAGATGGGAAACCTTAAGGCTAACTAGCCTGTCTTATAAAGTCACAAACACTGTTCTGGAACAAGGTGGAAGACCAGCACACATGAATATGCAAGTGCACACATACACCCGCATATGCATACACCAGGATAAAAACACAAGAAACAACACAAAACCTACCAACAGGAAACTGATTAAATAAGTTAGGAAGTGTGACTTAATGGGATAGTACGCAATCATTGTAACACAGACATGGAGACTTCAGTGCTTCCAAGGCTTCTTAAAACATGCAGATAGTTTATTCATAAGGAAAAGAGTAGCAATACAAAACAACACGATAACATGTTTACAAAACGATATCAAGACCACACAAGAATCTAAGCAGAAAATTATTCCTATGCTTAGTGACTTCATATTCAGACACGGAATTCTACCCTTTCGACACACAGATTAATGCTGATCTCAAAGGATGGGAAGTTAAAGAAAAAGCTTTAACATAATCAATAAAAAGTTTCCATTTCTGCTCTTTTCAGGAACACAGACTCAAGTTCATCATGTTAAATGCATCCTAATAGCGGTCTGGGTCTACCCATTGGGCTTCCCGCCCTTTGTGTGCAAGGTGGGAAAAAAAGGCTGAGCAAATATTCAAACTCTAAGGTAGTGGAGAATATACCGATCAAGAATAAATGTCCCCCTCTGCACGTGGCACAGGGAGCATTGCAGAAGACGGAGTGGACAGACTGTAAATGGTTGTTGTTGGTGAGGTTGGCTGCAAAATAATGTCTTATTACAACACAAGGGCTATTACACTCATGAATTCACAGAGGCTATGGCTTCCTGCCTAAGACCTACACAAGATCAGGCTCATCAAAAATCAGCATAGATGGGGAGCTTTTGCAGTTGAAGGCTGCTGGGGTAGGGAGAAGTAGGGGAGTACCTTGCCTGGACTCCACACAGCCAGAAACATAAGCTTGCAACAGGAGATTTGGCTCAGTAAGAAGCAGCCATTAGTAAACCGTCTTAGCAGTTCTTATTGAAGATGCCGCATACTTTGAACACAGACTTGAAAGAATTGAGAGGAAACCTGGAAGCCCCTTCCATGAGGACTTGTTCTCACCGGATTAGAGGATGCAATGTAAGCTGCCAAGGGAGAGGAACAAATGTTAGTCCATCAAAATGCAGAGCCTGTGCATCACAGCAGTGAGTGTCCCAGCAAGACATCCACAATGGCGCTGTAGGGACGCTTTTATTGTGGGGGTCGCTGTCAACTAAGTGAACTCAACTTCTGAAAGTATCCGCAATCTTGGGTTGTACTAATACTCTTCAGTCATATTCAGATTTGGGTTTGCCCTTCAGGTGTCACCTCAGGAGCCATTGCTATTTCCACTTGTGAGACTGGAGCATTTGGAGGTAATAGCAGGGCGTGTTGAGGGATTTCTGTCACTCATCAGCTAGCCAATAGAGAGGGGCGTTTTGGTTCAAGGGGTGGAATTTCCATTGGGAATGCAGGGACTGAAACAAAAAGTGGGCTGAGGAATGCGTAGCCCAGTCTAGCAGGGACGGAGTTGGGGCAGGGAGTGGGGATTGGGGGTGGGGGTGACGGTGTGTGCAGCGGCTGGTGACTCAGTTCAGATTCCCGTTTGTCTTGTGATATTCGTGCACGGATTTTGCTTGCTAGTAAACGGTGAAGTAATCCTTTGATCTTTTTCAGTGGAGGACAGGACAGCTAAGAAGCTGTAGACATGAGAGGCTTGCGCTTGGTTGGTGGACACTGTGCTGATCTTGGTCACCTGGACAGCGTGCTCCAGGGTGCATCTGGCTCGGAGCAGAACATGGAGAGTGACACCGAGAACAGAGTCTTACCTGGTGACGAAGCTGTGCCTTTTCTAATTCTCTTGTTCCCGTGGACTGGGTCAAGGAAGGAGAAGAATGATATTTGTGTTACTTATCTTTGCTAATCCCTTGTTTTAACAACAGAGCTGGCCTCTCCCTCAGAGCCTGTGCTAGGCAACAACTCTTAAGTAGAATTTAATAGCATCGCTTTTTCTCCCGTCTCCTATTAGTCCTTATATGGTTAGTTTTGAGCTAAATGTACTTACGTAGGAGAAAGGGGGTCATTGAAATGACCTACAGAAAGGGGCGCGAAGACCACTGATATTTAAAAGTTTGAAAACAATGCCCCACATTGCACTATGGAATTCCACATTCCACGCATATGGAAGCTGCGTTGAAGTGGTTTCTGCCCACAATGAATGGGACTTTCTAACAATCTGAATTTGCCAGGGAGATGCTGAAGGGCTGCTATGTGCGTATGCGTGCACGTGCTCATGTGCATGTGCGTGCGTGTGTGTGTGTGTGTGTGTGTGTGTCTGTGTGTGTGGTGTGTGCGCGCCAGGGTGAGAATTCACAGGACAGGTAGAGGCTTTTATTCCTGCCAGCTAAGAGAATCAGAGTCTAGGCAGCAGAGCTTTTCAGGGACCTGACTCTAGAAAGACAGACTTTACAGTCACTTATGTTAGCTCCCTTTGAGGACAAAGCTGGAAGGAAAGTTCCCAGCAATCTGAGTGGCAGCAGCAAGTGTGGCACAGTGTAACCATTGTGTAGTTAACAGTCAGCCAGCAGCTGTTTTCCAAGGTAACTGTTTTTGAAAGAAACATTGGCAGGATTTAGAAATCTTGAAGTGTTTGTTAGTATTCCCATCATGTAGCCCCCAGTTACACCTTGTTCTGGTGCATCCTGATTTACAACCATCCCTAGGGACCCAAGGACTGGCACCACCTTTCACACGTCCTCAGGCTGTACCTTAGGAGTCTCTGTTAATTCTAAGGCAGCTGCCCCTACTGTTTCTCTAACCCTTTGGATCCCTCTATGTGTGCTTTATAAAATAAAAAAGGTACATAAGATTCTCAGCACCTTAAATAAACAGAGGATGTTTATTGTGTAACTGTCTGGTTTGAAAACTCATTAGGTACACTGTCATTGCTTTATGGCTCTGTATGCTTTGATGCTTAGGATAGCCTGAACATCACCTGGGCTCTTATTTATGATACAAATTGTTTTTCAACCACAATTCCTAGCTTGTAACTTCCTCCTCAAGGCAGGTCACAAAAATTTTAACGTTTTCCTAGCTTTCATTGACTCCAAGGAACTTTCTAGCTCTCCCATCCTACAGTAGGTCTTTAGAATCTGGCAGGCCTCCTTGGTCCCCACCCAGTCTGTGAGCAATCCTACTATGTAATGAGGGCTCCACAGGAGCTGAAAGGGCAGAGCTCAGGAGCCTCTGGATAAAGGTTTCTGGAAGAGATTGAGCACCTAGCAAGGACAAGGGGTGAAGTTGTCCTTCTCCCACAGCTCAGCCATACGGCTCTGGAATGAGCATGGAAAGAGATCCCTCTGAATAAGTAAAAAAAAGAGGAATCTCTAGTGTAGGTAAAGTAGGAAAGCTATAGTATAAGGGTAAGTATAATAATATAGTATAAGGATAATATGGAAAATATAGGATAAGTATAATTTAGAAAATAGAAAATTAAGTAAGAAAACTGTGTGAAGTAGAGAATTATTAAGGAGAAATATTAAGAGAACATTTTTGCCCACTTGGAGGTTGCCACACCCATGTGGCCCTGCTAGAGGGGAAGGCTGCACCCAGTAACTTTGGTAACAAAAGTAATCTTGCCACACAAGAAGGACCCCCACCCTTCTGTGTCCAGTCGATACTGATAGTCTAGGACATCTGGCTATCAGAAGGATAGAACGGGAGATAGGTTCGAACAGGGATAAAAAGAGAGGCAGAAGCAAGACAGGTATCTCATCCTCACCACAGCCCTGACATGCTGCTGAGATCCTCCAAATGCCACCACCAGAGCGCGGCGCTCCCGCAGCCCAGCGCACAATGAGGAATTGGGTTTTATGTATTAGGATTAGTAGGATTAATAATTGTGATATTGAATTGCTTATGTGTTGTCTATTACATGTGTGCTAAGAGTGTGAACCCCCTTAATGCATTGGATATAGAAGCTACTAATAAAGAATCATTATAAAGACAATTCTCTTGCTTGGTCTGGTTACTCATTGCTCTCTGGAAAGAAGGGCACTGAGTCCTCATAGCGCTACTCGTAAAAGAACGTTGAGCTGAAACTCAACAGCTCGCGACAGTCTCCCACAGTTCACCCGCGCTTCTCCCACAGCTCACCCATGCGTCTCTCACAGTTCATCCACACGTCTCCCGCAGCTCACCCAAGCCTCTCCCATAGTGCTTATCATGCGACTCCCGTAGCTCACCCATGCGTCTAACACAGCTCACCCATGTGTCTCTCACAGTTCATCTACTCGTCTCCCACAGCTCACCCAAGAATTTTTTTTTGTCTGAAATCTTTGTAATAGCCTTTGTTACACACTGGCAAACACAATTCTTTCCTTGAGTTCTGTGAGCTGCTCAGGCAAATGAATTGAATGAAAGGAGGGTTTTATGAGAACCCTGTTTCATTGCAGTGATGGTAAAACTGCCTAGGGTTTAGGACTGACATCTACGGTGGAGCCAGCCTCGCAGACTTAGTCCTCCACGTGGGGTCTGATGCTATCTCTATGTAGACAGAATCAGTGCCGGTTAGTTTTTGTCATCTCAACACAAACCAAGATGTGCCTGGGAAGAGAGACGCTTAACTGAGGGATTGTCTCCATCCGATTAGCCTGCAGGCATGTCTGTGGGGGACATTTGTTTAACTGCTCCAGCCCACTGAGCATGGTGCCATCTCTGGGCAGGTTAACCTGGGCTGTACAAGAAAGGAGAAAGTCAGCAAGCAGTGTTCTTCCATAGCCTTGCTTGAGCTCCTGCCTCAGTTTCCTCAACAATAGGCAGTAACCTGAAAGCCAAGTAAACTCTTTTCCCTTCAGGTTTCTTGTGGTCAGGTTTTGTCCCAATAGAAAGCAAACTGGAACAGTATCAGAATGGAACTGAGTAGAGGACACCCAGCTGGAATCTGCTGAGGAACTGCCTGCTTACCGAGGAGAGAGGACCTCACACCTTTTGGGGTCGATTTTCTTTGTGGATTGTTGTCTGAGAGCAGAAGAGAAACTGATTTTGTTTTTACTAACTACAGCTCCCGACTGCCAGAAACTGGCCCGTAGGAACTCATTTGGCAGGTGAAGGAACAGAACATTTCCATAGCCCCATGGAAAGGCTTGCAGTTTCCTTCCACTAGCAAAAATTGGCTGCATCCAAGGGAAGTGTGCTCAGCTCTCAGGAAGCTCTTCAGGTTAGGGATGACTTTCCAGAGACAGGCTGCAGAGATGAATGACCCAGTGGGTGAAAGTGCTCGGCCTACAGACGCTAGGACCCGAGTTTGGGTCTCTAGACCCTGTGCAAAGCTGAGCATAGTAACACACAGCTGCTACCCCTGTGCTCCCACTGTGACATAGGGTGTGGAGACAGGAGAATGCCTAGAAGCTCATAGCCCAGCTAACCTGGTGTGTGAAGTGGCAAAACAAGAGACCCCGTCTCAACCCAGGTGGAAGATAAGGACCGGCACCCAAAGTTGTCTCTGATCTCCACATACTCTGGCACACTCACGCCTGCACTCACACATGGACATGCACACACGTATGCATATACCTCATACACATACACTTTGCTAAGCCATCCTTGTCCCTTCTCCTTTCCTCTCTCGAGCTTTCCTGCCTGCACGTTCTGTTGGTTATATTTTCAAAACACATTCAGGACCAACCTCTTCTCCAACTCTCCCACCAGCAACTTCATTCTAGACAACATAGTCTTTGTGGTAGAAAAGTCCCCGACCACTCTTCCTAAAGAATCATTTAACTTGCGTTAGGTCATTCTACTTGAAATTCTGCCACGATGAGAATGACCTCCTGTAAGGCCAGTTTCACAAGGCTCCAGCTAGCACTCTGGCTTCATCTTACAGCCTCCTTTGGCTCCATCATAACATCGATCTTCTCTGATCTCTGAACGTGTTTCTTGCCTGAGAGGTGTTGCCTTTGTCCGTCTTGGCTTGGAACTCCCTTCCCCCTTGCTATTTCACTCTCTTCAGGAGTTACCTCTCAAGAGAGGCATCACTTTGGGATTTCTGTTCCCCAAGGACCTCACCTTTCTCTCACCGAGGACATTCACTATTTTGTGATTCTATTTCTCTTTCCTTTCTTCTCTCTCCTCTCTTTCTTCTCCTTCCTTCCTTTCTTGATGTTTCTTCAAATCATACCAATGGCTTGAAAAGACTGCAGTTGGGTTGAGAGCTCTCAGTAATCCCACTTGTAATCCTAGCATTCAACAGGCAGAGAAGGGAGGGTTAAGAGTTAGACGTCTGTGGTGGTTTGAATGACAATAATCCCCACAGGCTCATATATTTAAATATTTGTCCCTCACATTGGCAGAACTGTTTGGGAAGGATTAGGAAGTGTGGTCTTGCTGGAGAAGATGTGTCACTAGGACATAATTTGAGGTTTCAAAAGGCTCCAGCTGTTCCTACTTAGACTTTCTCCACCTCTTGCTTATGGATGAAGATGTGAACTCTCAGCTACTGCTCCAGTACCATGTCTGGCTGTTTGATGTCACATTCTCTGACATGATGGTCATGGACTCTAACACTCTGAAACTCTAAGTCCCAAATAAACTCCTGTCAGCTGTCTTGATCATGTGTCTTGACCCTGCTAAGACAGGGTCATCCTGGGCTGTGTAGTGAAGTTCTGGTTCCAGAAGCCAAGGGTTTAGGGATGAAACTCAGTGGTAAAATGCTTGTATGCTAGATAGAGCATGTGCAAGGCTCTGGGCTTTATCCCCAGTGCAACACACACACACACACACACACACAGACTCACACACATACCACCACCACCCCACCATCATCCTCACCAATACCATCATTACCCACCACCACTACCATAAATTTAAACAAAAGTGTATGAAAAATATATAGAAATTTATAGACATAAAAATATATTTCAGATACAAGAGAAATACTTTTGGATAGGAAAGGATTTTATATGGTAAAATAGTTTTATTTTAAACATAAAAGGCTGTTTCAAAATAGAAATAGAGAGAAATAAGAGCAAAACCAAGTTAGTAAATCTCTTAAGAAAGTCTGCAAAGGTTAAAAAGAAAGACGGTGTGGATATGATTAAGTTGACCATTAAACATTCCTGAGACCAAAATTTAACACGCTGATGTAGAATTGGAGCCTGATTTTCTATGTAAAACAATAAGGTTTTCTTAAAATGCTGATCTCATTTTAAGCACCTTTGCAGAAAACTGGCCAAGAGAACGGGATTTTATTATATTTGATCAAAACAACTACTTGTATTTTCTACTGAATTTGTCAAGCTTTTAGCTACTTGAGAAACTGAGTCTTAAGAGAGTCAAGATTTGTTTGAAAGTCTCTCTTTATTCATTTTTATCTAAGCATTATACAAGGGGTAGGTCTTGAATCTCCATTCCTTCCTTAAGCCTGAGAGCTTTCTAGCCTTCTTGGAGGCCAATGTCAACCTGGGGGTCAAACAACCCTTTCCTAGGCTTGCATATCAGATATTTACATTGCTGCAACAGTAGCAAAATTACAGTTATGTATGACATAGCAACAAAAATAATTCTATGGTTGGGAGTCACCTTGAGGAACTTACTGTATTAAAGGGTTGCATCATGATGAAGGTTGAAATCCACTGGTATAAGGGGCCAAGAGTCTGTCAATATTTTAGCCTTTATCTCAGTTTGGCCAGGTCCCAGGGGATGATGGGACACTTCTAAAAAAGTCCTAAGCTCCAGATAATCATTTATCAGAGAGGTCATGACAACCCAAGAAGCTGTCAACTAGCCAGTGTGCATTCTGCAAAGAGAAGGCTTCTCAGAGAGGAAAATGTTCTCAGCTCTTCCAAAGGAAGCCACTTGTCAGCAGGTCCTGACCCATCCCTGCAGATGGCTTAGCTGGTAAAGGAAAACCCAAAGGCACTACGGGCTTGAGCCTCCTAAATCACCCCTAGGGTGTCTCAAGTGACCTTAGTGGCAAAAATGAAAGGTTAGATTTTGGCCACCTACATGGTCGCCAAGACACCCAGCAGGAAAGAACAGCAAAGAGTAAAGCATTTAGGAATAACAGAAAGCAAAAAGCAAAATGGCTATAACGTATTTAAAAGAGCAAAGGTGATTCAGCCCTCATATGTATCCAAGAACTGACTTGACAGGTAGGCCGGCCATAGCCACTCTGGTTAGAATCAGGTAAAGGACTTTTCTTAACTATGGACAATCTTTTTTTTTTTTTTTCCAACCTGAGGTCCCAGAGAGTATTCAGTCCTCAAACAATAAATTCCTCTGTAATGGGCTTTTTAATTTCCTGACTGTTACCTTGGAACACCCCAATTTTGGTCATTAAAATTATCCCTTGATTTAGCCTCCAAAGCTCTCTTTAAGGTGATTATGGCTCTTTCTTTATTATCGCCCAGAGCACTCAGTCTGTTGTTAAATCCCTAGGAATTAGATATCATTAGCCCCTTAAATTTTCCACTGAAAACTTACCGGGAGACCCATCTTATTTGAAAGGCAATGTTACCAATAGCGTCTCTGAGACCATAAGCCCTCAACTCAGTAGATTAGCTTTGGACTCATACATAACCCTTATGCTTTGATCCCCAAGTGTTTATTGCCCCTCAGACCCATGTACTCTCCTGGCACCCTCTCATGGGCAGAAGCTACTGGTCTTCCTGGGGCTCAATTTGTCCTTCTGTTCCTTGATGCTCACTCTGTTTTGGTTCTGCTTAAGAAATCTCTGCCTTAGGTGGTTTTTTAAATATAAAGCAAAGAAAGCCAGCCTACAAACCACAATCCCAGAGAAAGACAACAATGCAGACACTGAGAGAGACTTACATAGATAGAATCTACATGGGAAGTAGAAAGTAGAAAAAGACAAGATCTCCTGAGTAAATTGGGAGCATGGGGACCTTGTGGGAGGATTGAAGGGGGCAGGGGAGAGGAAGGAGGGGAGCAGAGACAAATGTAGAGCTCAATAAATATCAATAAAGAAAAGAGAAATCTCTGCCTATGTAAGTTAAGAGTATTGCTCTTCTGTTGTCTCCCAGGAACCCGTTCTTTTGCCTGTAAGATCTGTGATACAGCTGGAACTGATTTCTCTAGGAGCAACTTTCCTTTGTTTTTTTCCTCAAGTAAAAATCCAGTGAACTCAGTACCGGTTACTGAACATGCTGTTTTTCTTAGTGTTCTGTGGCACTTCTGATATGAAACACCCAAATCCACTGTTTTCTGTTGTTTTCCATTGAACTATTGTCTGTTTTTATTTTAAATGAAAGTATCACATTTTTCGTGACTTTATAACAAATCTAGTGAACTAAATTATCTAATTTTGTTCTTCCTTGGCATGGTCTTGGATTCTCTTGGCCCTTCACCGAGATCGTCCCCCACAGGCATGCCCAGAGGTCTGATCCCCAGGTGATTTTTGATCTTATCAGGTTGACAATTGAGATTAACCACCACAAAAGGAAATTTGACATTGTCTCCCAAAGTCCAAATTTGGGTATATTTTGACTTAGTAACGTCACCTTTAAGAATGCAGTGTCTAAGAGGCTTGAACCGTAGAACATCTTTCTGCCAAGTATATATGGCATTTCCTAGAGAATTTTCCATGAATAGAGAAATGGGAGTTCCTATTCCTGCTAATCAAAGTGGAAACTCCTTTAGCAATATTTATTAAAGACTCAAAGCTTCCATAGCTTTTGATATGGTAAATTTCTTCCTGCCAAATTATTAAGATAAAATTACCCTAATAGTGATAAAAAGTTTCCTTCCTAGAAATGTTCTCAGGTCATTATCTTTATTAGCAAAACTCTTACATTTCTCAAAGAGTCTAATGTAAGTGTCCACTAAAGCATGGAAAATCTGTCCAACAGACTGTCGTCTTACTGCTGAGGAGTATCATACTTAGGAAGATGATGTATTATTTTGGGGGATTGTATTTTGAAAAGAAGATGATCCATGAGTTATTGCCGCAGCTACAGTGAGAAAATACTCGAACCTCAACAGTCGCCGCTTGGAAGGAAAGCCTCTTCCTGTAAAAAGGCGCCGAGGCTGACTGCCCACATCTGCTTCCTCATCTTCCGGCTCCGGGTAAGCAGGGTTGAGGCCACCCTGCCCACTGCTCAGCTCCTCTCCTTCGGCCTGAGCTGCTGACTCTCTCTCTGCTCATCCCTGGCTTCTGCTGCTCCTCTCAGCATCGGCAGCTGCCTCTGCCTTCTTTTCCATCTCTCCGCAGGAGCCACCCTTCTTCCTCTGCTCCCCTGGACATCGGGACATCGGGAGCACGAGGTAGTGATGCCACAGGATATAGAATAGCAGCATTTGAGGCAAGAACAGGCCGCATATGTGACTGTGATCCTGTAAGATTATAAGAGCTGAAAAATTCCTGTTGCCCACTATTCTTACTGTGCCTTTCCTACGTTTAGATATGCAAGTAGCTATTATTGCACTACAATTGCCTCTGCCCAGTACAGTAGTATCTACATAGGTTTGCAGCCTGGGAGCAATAACCTTTCCCTGTAGCCTAGGAGTGTTGCAGCCTACACTGTCTAGGCTTGTACAAACACGATAGGCGCTATTGTATTTATACATCGACAAAAATTGCCTTTCTACATATGTCTCAGGCCATAGACCATCACTAATCATGCGACGGCACCATATTCTTACTGAGCATTAGGGAATAGAAAAGTG
Source organism: Alexandromys fortis (assembly GCF_014885135.2). Taxonomy (NCBI): domain Eukaryota; kingdom Metazoa; phylum Chordata; class Mammalia; order Rodentia; family Cricetidae; genus Alexandromys; species Alexandromys fortis. The sequence goes on from NW_026068088.1 coordinate 2,258,171, forward strand.
GAGGATTGAAAAACAACTCAGAAAACAGCGTTGAAATGAATGCAGGCTACTATCTGTGTTCAAACTGCTTTTCCTCAGTGGGATTTTGGTGCCAACTGTGAAGAAAGCCAGGTGTTTTTTTCATGTCAGGGAACAGAATCATATCCCTCTTCAAGCTGAAGAGATGCCTCGCCAATGACATTGCTGGTGTGCACTGCCATAGGTGGGGCCAAGAGCTTGGCTCTCTCTGGGGTCAGGCCTGGCTTGAGGGGACAGACTTCTGCCGTCTGCTGTGTCCAGGCAATCCTCAGTTCAGGTGGTGTTAGTCAGAAGGGAGTTAGCATTCTGAGACTAAACGGGGCTGTGTGTCGAGCCCATTTCCAGAGGTAAGATAGGAAGTCGGATTCTCCACTCTCAGCTTCACGCTGTCCTAGGTTCACATCAGGCCAAACGAACCATAACTGTGCCTCCCTGAGACACGGGTGAGGTCCTCACATCTACGTGGTGGGGAGAAAGATGAGTCATGTGGCCCTGTGCCCTGGTCAGCCATGTCCACAGGCTGTGGTCAGCACTCAGGGGAGGGCAGGAAGTGACCCCAGGTTGCCCACCACCGTTTGCTGGAGAGGAGAGCGGCAGCGTCTCCAGGATATCTGAGGGGCAATCTTATTAAGCCTCTTTTAATAAGCAGGGCTTCCTTATTTATCAGGGTAATGTCTTCTGGGATTACAGAAAGAAAGTAGCTTTTCTTTTTCAGGACTATTTTTATAACCTATGTTTTCCCATCTCACCTCGCAGCTGTGGCCCCAGGGTTAAGCACCTCACCGTCGCAGGCCTGACCTTAACTGAGAGGCAATACGTTCATTTCTGAGTGTTCATTTGACCCAGTCCTTGGGTTTTAAAGTTGTTTCTGAATGATGGCTAAGGAAATTGCAATTGGAAATAGCCAACTCCCTTCCCCAATACTGCCAAGATACTTTGGAGGAGAAAAATTCCAGCCTTATTTTCCTTTCTGAGCATCTGTCCTTGAGTTTTATAGATGAGCTGTTAACTGAGGTCATCAAAAATTTTTATTTATTTTCTTTTCTAGAACGAACTTTATCCCTTCAGATAGAAAAAAATTGCAGGATTTACGCCTTCTCTTCAAATTCCTTGGTATTCCATGCTCTGACCTTTTGAGGGCTGGGGGTAGTTCAGAGAGTCTCCCTCTGCCGCAGGTGCCAGGCCCCCATAGCAGCGTGCACCAGCTAAGCTAATGTCATCACTGAATACACGGGGAAGAGGTCAGAGGTCACACGTCATCTGACAGTTACTGGTTTGGGATTTTGCACCTGGGGGAGAGAAAGCAGGCCGACGGAACTGAAGAGTCAAAGTAGAGTGGACTCAAGCCCTCCCGGATTCGGGTGTGAGGCCTAGCACCGTGTTGGTGTCTTGTTTGGGAAAGCCGGTGCCAGGCACCCTTCTGTGCAGGGCAGCTGGGTGATGAAGCATCCGTGGCTAGATTGAACTTTCCTTTTAGTTAAGCTTGGCCGAGGAGGTTTATTTTCAAGTCTTACCGTTATGTTTAGATGGCTTAAGAATCAGTGTTGTTTGCTCTTTGCTTAGGAGGGTGGACAATTTATAGGGCCAGCTAAATCAGAGGTCTCCTTTCCACTCAGGTTCCTGTGTGGACTTCTCAGGACTGCAGACTATGGGACACATCAGCTTTCACTGGGGAGTTGTATCCTACTCTTTGAGGAAGCCCCCAATAATGGAAGCCACATCAAGCAGTCAAAGCCTCTATTGGCCACCTACATTTGTGCTAAGCAGTAAGCCGGGTGCTGAAAAGTTTGAAAACTAATACTTATCATGTGTTAAGCATTCAGGAAGACTCAGGGAGACCACTGATGTTTCCAGTGTCCCCAGGCAGAGAAACAGGTAGAGTTAGGGAAGTTAAACAACCTCCCAAGACATGCAGCCTGAGGAGCAGCGAGCTGGCCACTCCTGTTGGATCCTATCAGGAGGAAGTTGTGAGAGGTCCTTCACTTGCTGGTTTAGCTTCTTCTAAAGTCATGAACTTTGTGGCAGATGGGGACTTGCCTTTCATAAATTAGAAGGCAAAGTGTGGATTCACAGATTCCATGTCCTGTTTGATTCAGAATTCAGATATTTCGGTTTGGTTTTGTAACAATGCTGCTATGATTACTATATGATTTCTGAAGGCATTCACGCTCGCTGTTCTTAGCAGCGCTCGGAACGCGCTTTTATTTACTTCGTTATCTGTTAGTTCATCTAGCACCCGGCATGCTACCTGGATCAGGTTTATCTGAGAACTCCAGAGGGCCTTTTTTCCACCCCTACATGCTCCAAATCCCTTACGCCAGGAGTTTGATGTTTCTGTCACCTGGTCGTTGTCTCGGTTTCTCAGAACTTGGTCTCTTACTGGGAGAGTGACTCATGCCATGCTTAGTCAGCAAGCCACTCTGGGAGAGAAGGATGCAGTCAAGCCTGGAGCTGATCCTCTAGGGTCAGATGGCTCTAAAGAGAGTGGAGCCAGACACACGGTATGTTGGTGGCCACCATTTAAAAGCAAGAGAGGTCAGGCAGTAGGAAAGAAGAGGGTTGTCACAGAGGGAGGTACACATCATTTTCTCTGACAGCACTCTGTCCTCTTTGTCGCGCTGATTGCAGTGAGTCAGGAATAGCCACACTTACATCATACATGCTTGGTGTAGGCTCATCCCAGTTGACTCCATTGACATCCAGGAAGACAGAGCCTGGTCTCCTCCACCCTCTGCTGCATCCCTGTAGGCACAGACATGCTACTGTGTCTCACACAGGGAAGTGCGCAGTAAGCATTAATTGAATAAATGAGCAGATGGCCGCTATGTCTTCCTGTAAGGAACCAAGGTTTGCACCTCACAAGCTATGCAAGCCTGAGGTGAGGTAGACAGTGATAGGGAGGGAGAGAGACTCAGAATGATATTACAGGCAAAGGCTGCCCCTGGGTGACTTCTGAATTTGGTGAAGTGCATTCATATGTTTTCAAAGAAAGCTTTCCTAATGTGATAATGAAATGAATTTCCTTGGTTACTTTTCTGTTCCGTTCATAAGATACAAGGACCAAAGCTACTTACAGAAGACAGCGTTTACTTGGGGCCTAGAGTTTCAGGGGGTTGGAGACCATCACAGCAGCAGGTCAGCAGGTATGGCCCTGGAGCAGAGGGTGAGAGTTCACATCTCGAGACACAACCATGAGGCAGAGAGAGACAGACAGGCTGACAGACAGACAGAGAGACCGAGAACAGCATGAGTCTTTAACATCTCAAAGCCCGAGTGACATACCTTCCCCAATAGGTCCATACCTCTTAATCCTTCTGTGGTGGTGTGAAAGAAAATGGTCCCCAAAGGAAGGGGTACTGTTAGGAGATGTATCCTTGTTGGAGGAAGTGTGTCACTGTGGAGGCGAGCTTTGAGGTCTCCTATGGTCAAGCTATTCCCAGTAAGACAGCTCACTTCCTGTTGCCTGCAAGATGTAAGAATCTCAGCTCCTTCTCCAGCATCATGTCTTCCTGCACGCCACCATGTCCCACCATGATGATGATGGACTGAACCTCTGAGACTGTAAGGGAGCCACCCTAACTAAATGTTTTCCTTTATAAGAGCTGCCGTGGTCATGGTGTCATTTCACAGCAAAAGAAACTCTAACTGAGCCGGACGGTGGTGGCACACGCCTTTAATCCCAGCACTCGGGAGGCAGAGGCAGGTGGATCTCTGTGAGTTCGAGTCCAGCCTGGTCTACAAGAGCTAGTTCCAGGACAGGCTCCAAAGCTACAGACAAACCCTGTCTCGAAAAACAAAACAAAACAAAACAAAACAAAACAAAAAAAAGAAAAGAAAAGAAATTCTAACTGAGGCACCTTCCCGAACAGTTCTACTAACTGGGGACCAAGTATTCAAACATACAGGCCTATGGGGGGTTTCTCATTCAAACCACCACAACAAATAAGAGAAACATTGATAAGTTTTACAACACTGAAACTTAACACCTGAGAATGTCACCCAGTGACAAAAACAGAGCTAAGCGGCAACTCTGTGAAAGAAAGTGATTGAAGGACATATAATAGGCCAACGATTTATAGCATGTATAAGTAAGAATAACTCTTACAAATTAGCGAGTAAAGAGAACTCACCAGGGAAACATGGGAGGTAGAAGTAACATCAGGGTTCCCTGACATGAAACTGGAGCTGGAATTCACTGGTCATCAGGGAAGCGTAGGGTCAAGTAACATCCATTTCTATCCTGGCCATTACAAAATGATTGCTAGTGCCCCCTCCCCCCAGGAAGAGAGTCATGTGATACTTAGAAAGCTCTGAGGTGGATCAGGATATCTGTGATCCCTGGGGGGATACTCTTGAAGGGGCTAGCAGGACCCCATCCATTGCTCTGCCTCTCTTTTCCAGTTCCTGGCCATGAGATGAGCAGTTTGACTTTGTGTTTTCTTATTCTTCCTCACCACAGGCTCAACACCATAGGGACCAGCAGCCATAGACTGAAGCTATGAAAACATCGTCTGAAATAAGACTTTGTTCTCCCTAAGTTGATTATTTCAGGTGTTCTGGCAGAGTAATAGAAAGGTGGTTAATACAGAAGGCAGTTTGGCAATACTCATTTTAAAAAATCCCTATCAAGTCTTATCTAGTAATTCTCCTTGTCAATACTGTAGAGAAAAATTTGCTTGTGTGCCAAGGAGACACACTCAAGGACAGCCATTAACAATACTTTAAGTGCATGGCAATAACTGACTTCAAGTCTTTGTGTGTTTTTTAAGTGGAAACATAAAGCGATTAAAATCAAATTTATCCCATCATTTGGACGCTAAATTAGAAAACAGGCATGCAGCTGTGGGCAAAAGAACAATGCCAATGCCAATGGCATAATCTCGACCTCTATGGAAGCAGCTCATATTCAGCAGGCGTGTTTCCTTAAAACCACACTTTCAAAATAAGAAGCCACTTACTGCAGAGGAAAGATGGTGTGGGGAGGGTTGGGTGACGTCTAATCCCCATCCCTGCGGATTTGGTCCTGTCCTGAAAAGGATGTTTGCAAGCACAGTTGGGAGGTGCAGTCCTCTGGAGAAGACAGTTCTGCATTAGTGTGGGTAGCAAAACTTTAATGACAGAGTTCTAGCAAGTGACAGAAGGCACAAAGACAGACATAGAAAAGGTCATGAGGACTAAAGAAGTCGAGGGATGCCTGGAGCCACCAGAAGTCGGAAGGAACAAGGACGGATTGGCTCTTAGAGCCTTTGTCAGGAGCATGGTCCTGCTGCCACACTTGTACTCTGACTCCATGTACATGCCGTGGCATATGTGGACATACACACACCACACACACATACACACAAATAAAATTTTTAAAAAATTTAAGGAACTTATGCCCTCCAAAAATGTCAGAGAATAATTTTTTGTATTAAGTCACCAATTTTGTGAAAATTAATATAATAGTTGATACAAAAATGTGGCATTTGTATTATTAGCAAAGGCTTTATTTAGTAAAATGCTTTCATTTTTAAATAAAGGCACTGTTTTTATAGAAGCAGGTTCATCTTTTCCTTGAGAATCCTGAAAAGACCTTCCTTGTATGTAGAAGAAGTGATTAAGACTTCCAGGAACCAAAGACAGCACTGGGTTTATGTTCCTAGATGGTAAGTGCTCTGTCAAGCACTGTCCCAGGGACACTGCCTTTTGAGTGACAGATAAACTGGGGGGGGGGGTGAGAGTACATGGTTACTTCTTCAGTTTCTTTAGGTTTTAACAGAAAGCCAAACAATAACACAGGGAAAATATGCAGGTGACAATTTCAGGATTACCTCCTTAGGGATAAGGTGAACCAGAGACAATCCAGCTCCAGTAGCATGGCTATGCAGCTGGAGTTCCCATCCCTCGGGCCAACCGTGTGCCTCTTCATCCATGATCTTGGCTTCCTGTAGACTGGGTGAGGACCCTCTCTACTTCAGAAGAAGGAATTTTCATTCTGATCTACAACAATTTCTATAAAATCAGGAATGATGAGCCGACAAATTCAAAGACAGCCATGTGCAAAGAGGAAACAAGATTCACAGACATGGCCACCACCTGGAGCCATGGTGACATCCAAGCCTGGGCTGCTGCATGGGACCATGTCTGGCTCCGTGGTCCTACCACATCTGGGTCTGTTATGTCTGTGGCCTGTGGTGCCACCAGGGGTCTCATGAACGCCGCAAGTCTGGGCTGTGTCCTATGGCCATGTTGGTGTACATGGGCCCCACTGCCACAGGGTACATGGTGTCGTCTGAGTCTCTAGCCCTACAGAAGCCAAAGTCTGTGTTGATGTCCATGATTCGTGATATTATCAAAGGCACTGCAGATGCTAGGAGTCTGGGCCGCCACCTGTGGCCATGTTAGTGTCTGAGGGCTTCGCTATCACGTGGGTCAGATCAGTTCGAGTGGCCTGCTCAGCCCTATATAGGGGCCCTGGGCCCAGGCTGCTGCTGCGGACCGTGTCTGGGTCCAGAAATGTGAGGGCTGTATTTCTGTTGTTTGTAAGCCGTCTTGTTTGTGGTGTTTTGTTACAGTATTTCAAATGAACTAAGAACCGTCAACAGGGAACAGGAAGCTAAAATTATGAGAAAGGAACCTGCAGAGCTTATAAAAGGTAAAAGAAAACTGGGTGGAAATTTTTAGTAGAAGCTAGACACAGGCAACAGTAGGGAATGAATTAAAAGATAGGACAGAAAAACCTGGGAAATATATTGAAATTAAAAAAAAAAAGTAGGAGGATCAGCCAGAGGGCTCAGTGGTAGAGACACATGCAGTCAAGCCTGATGATCTGAATTTGATCCCCCTCTTCAGTGTGGGGCCATGGATTCTCTCTCTCTCTCTCTCTCTCTCTCTCTCTCTCTCTCTCTCTCTCTCTCTCTCTCTCTCTCTCTCTCTCACACACACACACACACACATACACACACACACACGCCGGATAAAACTTTTAAAGGTTATAAGAAGGTTAACACGGCAAGTTCTGAATCGTTTGAACTGCTTTAGTAGAAAGAGAAAGAATATAATATCTAAGAGACACTGGAAATTGTTGACTGACAATGGAAAAGAAACACCATATATTAACTCAAGAAGGTCAATGTACTATGTGTATCATAAGCAAAGAGAAACCTACACAGAGATACACAATAGTGAAAAGGTTAGGACTCCAAAGACAAAGAAAAGATTTGAAAAGAAGTCAGAAAGAGAAAAAGTAAGTTAGTTAGTTAGTTAGTTAGTTTGTTTGTTTGTTTTTAAAAGCAATAATCTATCAGTTAATTTCCAGATATCATGGGAAGCTAAAGGACACTGGAATATTTTGAATGTGGGGGAAATATCTGCCAACATGAAATTTTATTATCTACAGACAAGGTTAAATATATTAAAATAGAGGGTGTTTCCCCATACCTGACCTCCATCAGAAAAAACTATCCTGCATATGCTTCAGATGGAAGTGAATGATGTCAGAGACAAAGTTTACACTGCAGAAAGAAACGAGGAGCTGGAGGCTGCCAATCTGTGGCAAGTCCAAAGGTGTGGGTACGTGCTAAAGCTGAAACATGTGGCAAAGGAATGTGTAAGTTGGTGGCCTCAATAGTATTAAAATGTTCTTTGAACTGTATATTTTATAAAAAGACATGGTGATTAACTGAAGATACTTAAAGTTTAACTTTGCATGTCATAATGTGTACATCAGTCTTTAATAGAGACAGAACATTTTATTCTACACAGAATAAAGACACATCTGGAATGCTGGAAAACAATCTAGAAGAAGGTAAGAAGAAAGATAAAAATACATACATAACACGTGAGACCAATAAGCACTAAATAAAATGAAAAAATTAAACAGAAGTGTGCTAGTAATTACAATGCATATAGTCAAATTGATCATTAGCTTTATAAAAACTAAAAATAAGCTGTTCAACACATCTAAAACATATAAAGATACTGGCAAGTTAAAAGCAAAAGCCCAAAAAAACTAAAAAAGTCATGGCATCCGAAGGCTTTTTAATTAAAATTTTTCATACAGAGTATTTGATCATATTCTCCCCCCAACTCCTTTGACATCCTCCTCTCCACCTCTGTAGCCACCAAACTTTGTGTTCTTTTACTATCTCCTCAGCAAAAACCAAACACAGTTCCCCCCAAAAAACAAGAAATGAAAATCAACACAAACAACAAAAACCCCAGTAAGAGAAAAAAATTACAAAAACAAAACAAAAAGTGTGTGAAAACACGGAGCCTATATTGTGTTGGTCAATGAGCCCTGGGCAGGAAACCTGCCCTCAAGAATGGTTGATATACCCAGAGATCCTCCATTGAAGAAGACTGGTCTTCCTTTTCTTAGAAGATATTAATTGTAGATAGCTTCTTGTCTAGAGGGGGGACTTTTGTGTCCACTTCCCCTTCTCAGAGCTGATATTTTTGTTCACAGCATAAAAATGTGCATTAACATCACAAAGGCAGAATTAAAAGCACAAAGATTACTGGGTGCAGTGAAGACTACTCAACAAGGCTGCAGGAAAAGACTCGATTCACCAGGAAAATGTAACTAAAATTTAAATGCACATAGTTACATTTTCTCAGAATATACAAAGCAGAAATGGGCAGAATTACAATAATAAGGTGATTCATAACAGTAGTGGTAGATTAAAAAACCTCTCTCAGAGATACAAAAATGATTAAAAACTATTTCAAGAAAAATGTTCTTTGTCATGAGCAATTAGGAAAATGTAAGTAAAAAACAACTTTGAGCTTTCATCTCACCCTACTCAAAATGGCAAGAATCAACAAAACAACTGAAAACAAATGCTGGAAAAGATGCAGGGAGAAGGGAACTCTCATTAACTTTGTGAGATCACAGACTGGCACAGCCACTCTGGAAATCAGTGCGGAGAACTGTCAAAAGCTAAAAGTAAATCTGTCATGCCATCTAGCTGTACCACTCCTTGGCCTTTGCCCAAGAGACTTGACATCCTACTACACAGACACTTGCTCAGCCGTGTTCATCAGCACTGACTTCACAATAGCTAAAACCTAAAGTCCAATAACTGACCAGCAGATTATAAAAATGTGGCATCTGTGCACTATGGAACACTATTTAGCTGTCAGGAAAGATGAAATCATGGAATTTGCAGGATGGAATAAGAAAATATCTTTGTGTGAGATAACACAGACAAAGAAAGACAAATGTCTCTCTCCCTGAAGACTAGCATGGTACCATGGAGTGCCAAGCAAGCTTCCAAGGGAGGGAGGCAGCCAATCGTTATGATGGGGAACTGACGAGACCAGCACAGCCCAGCATCCCTACAGCTGCAATAGTAGCACACGTATCTTGGCTGTACCTAACAGCTCTCTAATTGGACTTAAGGTTTGCTTAAGAAGGAGGCAATCATATCTGATACCAGAAAACCTAGTCAACTACTCAGGGCTCATGAAATCATGGGTCTTAGAGGAGAACATACAGCCACCACTTTCCTAAAACAACATAATTCCTAACTACACTCTGGACATTTGTCCTTATACCCACAGATAAGTAAATGTCTCAGCCCTCATCTAAGAAATGTCTCTTTGCAACACAGAGACCTTTAAGAGAAAACCACACTGGTCAAAAGGAGAGAACAAGTAGCCTTGTGGTGCCCAGCCCAAATGATTCCTGTACCAATAAATTCCTGTACCTAAGGCTCAAGGATCACAGAGGAAGAGGGAGGGGAAAGAGTGTAACAATCAGAGGAACAGAAAACCCACTATGGGTTTGTATTTCCTAGAAATGACAGGCAGGTTTTCCTCATGATAACCTAACAATATGGCTACCTAAACAAGACCTGAATAAGAACAACACCAATAGAGATGCTGACATGGAAGTAAGGAATCTCACGGGACCCCTTCCATACAGAAAGAACTACATGGAGCTAAGGAATATTCAGAGTGGGAGAAACAGTCTTCCCTAGGGAAGAGCCCTTAAATCATTTATCAATATCAAATTGTCAGCCCTGAAATCATATATATAACATTACATGAACTAAGAATGTTATATTTAAATATTTAGAAATTAATACATGTGTTTACATATGTTTAACCATAATGAACAAAATAAAGGCTATGATTTTGACAGGGTGATGTACAGGAGAAAGGTTGTAGGAAGAAAAAGGAATGGAAAGATGATGAAATTATATTTTAATTTCATCATTTCTATTTAATTTAAAACACTATTTAATTAGGAAACTTGTCTTAGCAATGGATAGACTAACAATACCAAAACCCAATAACAATGCAAACATTTACTGATATAATTACTATGTATAGGCACAATGAAAACTGGGAAAACACAATCTTCAATGACTGTAGGGTGCACTTCTTCTCAAGCCCATAAAAAATATATTAAAACTGTTGCTCATATATTGAATGGTAAAGAAGTCAGAACAGAACGAAAGGCTGGAACTCATGCAAATCATGTCATCTGACCCTAGTGGAGTTAAGCTAGGCCTTGGAAAACTAGAGGCAGCCCATCTGAAATCTCTATATACTTACACATGCAAAGTACAATTATAAAAATCCCATGGGTACTACAAGAAATCACAAGGGAACTTAGAAAATATTTTGAAGTGAGTAATAGTGAAAATGCTGCCTAACACACCTTTTGGTTAGAGTTAGGGCAGCTTTTTTTTTTTTTTCTGGGGATGGGGATAACAGCTTTAAGTAGAACATTTAAAAATGTCTGAAAATAATAGATTCATTAATCTTAAGATTGATTGATAAATAAGATCGATTGAAAGAGAATAACTATGTAAAAGAGAGAAAGAGGAAGGAAAGAGAATTGGTACTAGAGAGTGGGGTTGTGTCTGTGATGAACCTACCATGAGGTTCTGAGGTCTTTGGAAATGGTTTTCAGGGGCGTGTGAAAGAGTTTGGACCTTCAACCTAGGAAATACCTAGCATGTTGTAAGCAGAACTTAATAAATCATTCTGGGCGGAGTTGAGAAGACAAGAATTCAGAGAGAAAAATGCCTAAAATAGAGAACTAGCTCGTGAGATTTCAGAGAGGAACAAGGGGCCCATTGGCTAGAGGTAATTCGTGCTATCTTTTGGCAAAGACTGACTGCATTCTGCCTGTGTCCTAATAATTTGAGTGGGCTAGCTTGTTTGGAGGAGGAAATATCTAGACAGAATGACGCTCAGGTTGTGTCCTGACTTCTGCTTACTGCTCTTGGTTTATAATGAGAGGAGTCATGAATGGAGCAGACAGAGGAAAAATGTGCAATTTTGGGGCTGGGGGAGTGAGTTTAAAGTTTCAGATAATGCAGAGACTGAGAAAGAAGTTGCAGTTGCTCAAGAAATGGGATTCCACTGAAGGGAGACATAGAGCTTTGCATGCTTGGTGCTGGGGTAGTAGAAAGGGAGCCTCAAGGGCAAGATCTCATCAACGTTTTCATCTTGTGAAGCTGCAAAAGCATCTGAAAGGATAGAGTTTAAGGGGATGCGGCTGCTGCTGGAGGCTCTTCCTCCAAACCTCACAAGAAACAGAACAATAAATTTGGGAAGCAGTTTCTGGGGCCAGCACATGGAGACAATGTGTTGGACTACATTTTCTGGTATCAGAACTTGGAAGCATTATACATAGCTTTATAGGCATAAAAGATACAAGGATGAGGTGGCTATGGTAGCTTGTGCCAAGGTTTCTGAAGGTCACTGGGGCCAGGCAATATGTGTCTGGTTCAGAGTCACTTTATCAAGGCTTTGAGGGGACATTTTGTAAAGTTGTGAAGATGAAGCTTAATATTAAGTAGAGACCCCAGGAGGTTGGAGATGAAGGGGACATGGGACATCTGTTGCAGAAAGTGGTAGGCACGGAGCAGTGCCAGCCCAAGACAGAGATTATATGTGCTGCAGGAGACAGCTAGAGAGGCAGGGCTCCCCAGACCCTTTGGGTTCCAGATGATCTCATCACAAGCCCCAGATGACAAACATGGACCTGCAGGATTTGGTGTTTGTCTAGCTGGATTTCTGGCTATGTTCCTATGTCTCCTTTTTGGAATTCAGTTTATTCCAAACCATGGTATATTGGAAGTGTGTGGCTTCTTTTTTATTTCATAGGAGATTGCAGTTAAGAGTTTGCATTGGGTCTCAGATGAGGATTGTTAAACATTGTTGGAACTGTTAAAGACTGTGGGAATGTTTGAAGTTGGACTGAATACATTTTCGCATTAGGAGATGGCCATTAGCCAGTGGAGTCATGGTTGAAAGGTGATGTGTTTGAGCATCAAGTTAGGTGATATTGATTGTCAGCTTGACAAGATCTAGCATCACCTAGGCGACAAAATTCTCTGGCTGTCCATTAGGGAGTTTCTAAACTGGATCAACTGATCCATCCTAAAGGCGCGGCACCAGCAGTTGTTAGGGACTGGAGAAAGCAAGTGCAGCACCAGAACCCGTTCCTCTGCTTCTTGGTGACAGATGCAGTGCAACAGTTGCCTCGTCTTCCTGCTGCCCTGTCTTTCTGTAATGGCAGACTGCATCCTCCAACATGAGCCAGAATAGACTTCTCCTCTCTTCTTCCCTTCTTCTCTCTCTCTCTCTCTCTCTCTCTCTCTCTCTCTCTCTCTCTCTCTCTCTCCCTTCCTTCCTTCCTTTCTTGAGTTACCTTTGTGAGGTGTTTTGTCACAGCGATGAGAAAGCAGCAAATCCATAAAGAAGGAATAAATACACAGCAGAAATTAATGACGTGTGAGACAGATACATAATGGAGAGAGAGCAATGAAACCAAAAGATTCTAATTGAGAAAAAGACCAATAAATTGGGAATGTTTAGCTGGGATTAAGGGCATGCGTGACAGAGAGATTAAGAAGAGAGGCAAGAAAGGTAAAAATAACTAACATCATGCTTGAAAAGGGAGCTATTACAGGTCTTGCCTACATTAAAATGATAACAAGGTTATATGAAGAATTTTGTTAATATATGTGAAAATTCAAATGAAATAGAAATGTTCCTAGAAAAACACAACAATTAGAAATGACTCAAAAAGAAAAAAAAACTCAAATAACCTTATGCTACTAAAGAAAATGAATCAATATTCAAAAACTCTCCTAAAAATAAACCCTATGTGGAGGCGGCTTCATCAGGGATCTAACCACTATTTAGTGCAGACTCCAGAATGACTAAAGTCTTCCTGAAAGCACAAAGACATGTCAATCAATGCCCACAACTCACTACCAGAAGCAAATGCATCATTGATATCAAAACTGTGCCAATACAGAAAGGAGGAAGGGAAATTACCAAATAATCTCTCTGGAAATGGATGCAAAACCCTGACACAAAGTCCAAAAACATAGAAAAAGGATAAAGACCAAGTTGACTTTATTTCATAACGTTGAAAAACTTCAGGGACAGTATGATTTATCACATTTTCAGAATAGCATAAAAATCACTCATAAAAACACAGAAAACATATGTTCACATTCAATATCAATTTATAATAACCATGTAAAACTATTCAACTAGGAATGATCTTAGTATGATAAATACCATCTGTAAGGGCCCCTACCCCATGCATGACATGAGCATCAGAAGCATTTCTTTTAAAAATACAGAGAAACCAATACCCTTGTCCTTTCTCGTCAGCACTGTAGTGGACATCTTAGAAAATGGAGGAAACAAGGGATAGAAAAGAAGAGACAAAGCCATCACCATCTCCTATGACATGTGCGTGTGCACACACACACACATACACACAAACAGAAATGTGCACACAGAGGCATATCTCACACAAGTAAATAAAATAAAATAAAATAAAATAAAAACGCAAATTTTAAAAAGCTAATAAAGCAGGAGCAGACCTTTCTTAGCTTGGGGTTATTGGCAACTATGTAAGAAAGTTAATCAAGGGTAGGATGTGGATGGATATGGTCTGAAGATGCTGTACAGTGTATCTCATGACATCTTCTTCACCCCATGAAGAAACGGGGAAGCATATGGTCTGATTCTGTTTACATAAAACTGGAAACTGGGCAGATAAAACGAATGTTCAGGGTGGATGCACAGGCTGTAAAACAAATTAAACAAGGGGTATCCACGAAATCAAGATGACGGTAGCTTGATGACGTCACCTTGATTTTCTTTGATCCTGTTCTGGCCCCTCCCCCATGACTATATATTTAAAGCAGGATCCTGATAGCTGCCCATTTCCTTACCCATAGAAACACCTTGTTTTCTGAGACTGTCCAAAGCTGCTGCCCAGCCCACAGATTATGCCATTTCTGGCGCTCAGGTGCTACCTCTGCCCCTGTATCCAATGATACTATTATTCCCATTGACATTAGAAAGAGAATCCATCAACCACACCTAAAGAGAGCTTGGTTAGTGAAGCATCTTCCCTCTAGAGAATGCTGAGTCATCAAAGCATTCCCTAACCCCAATTCCCTTTCATCTTTCTTTGCTGAGTTCAATGGACCACTCTGGGCCCTCTAATTCACTTACCATGGGGCATTCTTCTATTCTACTCCTCAAAGAGTTATGTCAACAGTGTACTGGAATTGTCACTTAGAGCCCTTGCCAGGATAAGCCTCTCATTCAGACATTTGTTGCGTCTCTTTTGATCCAGCAGCCCCGGGATTCCCTTCCAGGGATGTGAACCAGAGGTTGCATATTTCCTCTTTCCTTAGCAAGCCTCACACCCACCCCCCATCCCCAGTCGGATTCTTCTGGCATTGATCTCTGCCTGGTATCCAGAGAGGAGTTAGGGGAAGCCCCAGAAGAGGGTAAGGGTATAAAGTTGTCAGAGCCAGCAAATAAAAATACAGTATACTAGGTCGAAGAGATGACTCAGTGGTTAAGAGCACTGACTGCGCTTCCACAGTTTCTAACACCCACATGGCAGCTCACAACTGTCTGCAACTCCAGTTTGAGGGGATCTGACGCCCTCTCACAAACATACATTCAGGCAAAACACCAATGAACATAAAATAAAAATAAATCATTAAAAAAATACAGTATATAAAAGACTAGGGCACTAAAATTTATTCATTGTTTATTGTTTATCCAGAATTAAAATTTAACAGGATGTTCCACATCATATCTGGCAAATGTATTTGCAGAGCACTGGCTCACTTGAAACCTAAGAGCCCTAAAACAACAGACTTGTCCTATTGTCAACAGGAAGCTTGCCTCCTCTGAGGAGCCAGAGCCAGAGGTTGGGGAAAGTCAAGATTCCTATCAACTTCTCAGCCCCATCTTTGAGGATGCCTGCTTTCCCACTGCAGGGAACCAGTGTCCTTAACGTTCATGTTCTCACTTGAGTCTTCTGTGATCCATTTCCTCTCTCCAGAGTCACACAGACAGCTCTCCAATTCCACGGTCCTACCTTCCAGTCATTTCCCCTCTAACACCTCAAATATACCTTGGCTAGATCATGGCTTCTAAATCTATCAACATGGAGCAATCTCCTAGGAGCTCCCACAAGGCTAACACCCAGGTCCTGTTCCATGAAAGGAGATGTATTTAGCCTCAGGTGTGGTTGGGCTTAGGCAGGAACCTGGGCCAGTTGTTCAGAGACTCTCTTTAAAGGGTACCGCACCCATTACAGCATCCCATTACAGCTCACTGCAGGACAATGTCTCAGAGATCCTCTACCATGGTGTCTTAGTCTGTCACTGCCGCTACAACAAAACACCTCAGAACGGGTAACTTGTAAACGGCAGTGACCCATTGCTTGCTATTCAAGAGACTGGCACATTGCAGGTCTGCTGAAAGCTTGCCCTTTGTCCTAACAAGAATCTTTCTTGCTATGTCCCAACATGGGAGAAGGCAGAAAGACAAGGATCTATGGCAATGCCTTCAACCTCCTTCATAAAGCATCAGGCCTGTCCACCAGGGCATAACATTCATGCTCTGATCACATCTCCCAAACCCCCACCTTTAACAAGAGTTACTATGGATAGTAGGTTTCAACATATGTGTTTTGGGAGGACACATACATTCAAACCAAGACACATTGCATCCAGGTAGCACCAACATCCAACTCAAAAGTCAATGACAAAGCCCCACACATAGCATGTCTTTTGTAGGACTCCACCTGACATCAGCTTTCTTAGATAAGCTCTCCTAGAAGCAGCGCTCAAGGGGATCCTATCCGTGTGATGTCTGTGGACTGAGCTAAGGGCAAGGGATTAAGGGAGGCAGCCATAAGGCAGGGATAAAACTCATCAAGAATGTGATCCTAGCTGGAGACTGGCAGGGGCACCTGACTGTGGGTGGAGCTACAGCATGGCAGTTCCACCAGAGTTAGCCCTACCTTGAGGCAGAAGGGGTGACCTTGTGTACCCCTCCGTTAGTTAATCATTGGCTAAAGTCTGCCCTTAGAGGGGCAATGGAAGCCTGGAGCACAGCTCCTTAACCAGGTCCAGGCCCAGGGCGAGGAGAACACGATAACATTTGAGTGAGCTCCCCACAACCCAGTCATCAGGAGGATGTTATTGTAATGTAATATTCTGAATAAATCAAATCAGCCCAAAAAAAGTCATAATGAACAAAATCAAATTTTAAAGCTAGACTAAAAACCTAAGGGAGAAGCTCCCTGTTTGACCAAGGCCAGTTCTCAGAGGGGAAGGAGCTGTGGGTTATCCATGAACACTCAGCCTCAGGGGGACGGCTGCATTGGCCAAGTGAAGTGGACCTGGGCGAGAACCAGCAGTGTTCATTTTAGTACTTTCCTTCCATCCCATCTATCTAAGTTTGGTTGGTTCCATCTCCCTGGGATTCTTTGGAGACGGCAGGTGAGAACAACACCTCATCTCATATAATAATATTGAAAATCTCTGCTTCTGTAGACTGCTTCCAGCACTTGTGATGCAAGCAAGCTCAAACAGCTTCTCTTAAGGTGAGCTGCATTGGAGCAAACACAAAAAAATGCTCAGAAACAGAAGCAGGGGCTCTGGGATCATCTTCCTCAGCTGAGTGACAGGTACCAGTTTCCTAAAAATCCACTCTCCCCTTGAAAACAGTTCCTGATTCTTAAGTCAAACGGCTATCCATAACTCTGTCTTCCTTGAGGAGCAATTCTTTCCAAGCCCCCACCATCACTCAACAGTTACCTGACATCATCTCTGTTGTAATCTGCTGGCCTGGCCTGTCACCTGGGTACCCTTTCCATTTAGAGACAAGCCAAGTGACATATAAAGGCAGATCTATCAGAATTTCACCTGATTTCTCAATAGAAAGAAAAAAAAAGCCAGAAGGTGCTGGTCAGGTGTTATGCAGACACTAAGAGACCACGGATGCCAGTTGAAACTACCATATTCAGCAAATCTTTCAATAAACATAGATGAAGAAAACAAGATTATTGCATGACAAAACTAGATTTAATCAATAGCTATTCACAAATCCAGACCTGTAAAAAAGCTCTAGAAGGAAAACTCCAACCCAAGGAAGTTAGCTACACCCACAAAAACACAGGCAATAGATAATCCAGCACCAACAAATCCCAAAAAAGAGAAACCCACACACAATATCACCAACAACAACAAAAACAAAATAACAGGAACTAGCAATTAATAGTCACTAATATCCATAACGCCAATGGACTCAATTTGCCTTTAAAAAGATATAGGCAAACAGACTGGATACAAAAACAGAATCCATTCTTCTGCTACATACAAGAAATGCACCTCAACTACAAAGACAGACATTAACCTGAGAGTAAGGGGGTGGGAAAAGATTTTCCAATCTGGTGTAGCTATCCTAATACCTAACAAAATAGACTTCAAACTAAAATTAGTCAAAGGAGATGAAGAAGGACATTTCATTTTCATCACAGGGAAAAATCCATCAAGATGAAGTCTCAATTCTAAACGTTTATGCATCAAACAAAAGGGCATCCTCATTTTTTTTTTCATTTTTTGGGGGGGGGATTTTTCGAGACAGGGTTTCTCCATAGCCTTTTTGGTTCTTGTCCTGGAACTAGCTCTTGGAAACCAGGCTGGCCTCGAAATTACAGAGATCTGCCTGCCTCTGCCTCCCGAGTGCTGGGATTAAAGGTGTGTGCCACCACCGCCCAGCTTAGGGCATCCTCATTAAAAAAAAAAATTACTAAAGCTTAAATCACACATCAAGCCCCACATACCATTAGTGGGAGACTTCAACACACCACTCTCACCCCTGGACAGGACTGACAGACAGAAACCTAACAGAGAAATAAAGGAACTAACAAAAGTTATAACAGACATCTATAGAACATTTCACCCAAACAGAAAACACTTCTAAGCACCTCATGGATCCTTCTCCAAAATCAACCACATACTTGGTAACAAAACAAACCTCAACAGATACAAAATTGGAATAACCCCTCTGTGTCTTATTGGACTGTCACAGCTTAAAGTTAGAATTCAACAACAACACTAATTGCAGAAAGCCCACAAATTCATGGAAACTGAACATTGCTTATCTGAATCACCATTGGGTCAAGGAAGAAATGAAGAAATTAAAGACTTCCTAAAATTCCATTAAGATGACTATACTGCACACCCAAACTTATAGGACAGAATGAAAGCAGAGCTAACAGAAAAGATCATAGCACTAAACGCCTATATAAAGAAGCTTGAAAAATCTTACAGCAGCGAATTAACAGAACACCTGAAAGCCCTAGAACAAAAAGAAGCAAACTTACCCTAAAGTACTAGAAGACAGAAAATAATCAAACGGAGAGCTGAAATCAACAAAATAGGAACAACAAAAACAATACAAAGAATCAATGAGACAAAAAGTTGGTTCAAGAAAATGAACAAAATAGACAAACCTTTATCCAAACTAACCAAAAGGCAGAGAGAGAATATCCAAATTAACAAAACTAGAAATAAAAAGGGGGACATAACAAAAGACATAGAGGAAATACAGAGAACTATCAGATTATACTTCAAAAACCTGTACTACAGAAAATTGGAAAACTTAAAAGAAATGGACAATTTTCTGAATAAGTATCATATACCAAAATTAAATCAAAACCAGATAAGCAAATTAAATAGACCTATAACCACTAAGGAAATAAAAGCAGTTCTCAAAAGTCTCCAAACCAAAAAAGCCCAGGGCCAGATGGTTTCATGGCAGAATTCTACCAGATTTTCAAAGAAGAGCTAATACCAATATGCCTCAAATTGTTCCAAACAATTGAAACAGAAGGAACATTGCAAACTCTTTTTACGAGGCTACAATTAACGCTGATACTCAAAACCACACAAAGGCACAACTAAGAAAGAGAATTATAGACCATCCTCCATCATGAACATTGAAGCAAAAATACCCAATAAAATACTGGCAAACCGAATACAAGACCACATCAGAAAAATTATCCACCACAATTAAGTAGGCTTCATCCCAGAGATGTAGGGATGGTTCAACATATGAAAATCTGTCAACGTAATCCACCATATAAACAAACTGAAAGAAAAAAAAACATGATCATATATCTCATTAGATAGTGGAAAAACATTTGACAAAATATAACATCCCTTCATGATAAAGGTCTCGGAAAGAGCAGGAATACAAGGAACATACCTAAACATAATAAAGGCATTATACAGCAAGCCAACAGCCAACATCAAACTAAATAGAGAGAAACTCAAAGTGATCCTACTGAAATGAGAAACAAAACAAAGCTTTCCACTCTCCCCTTATCTATCCAATATAGTATTTGAAGTTCTAGCTAGAGGAGGGCGAGAGAGAGAGAGAGAGAGAGAGAGAGAGAGAGAGAGAGAGAGATCGGGGATACAAATTGGAAAAGAAAAAGTCAGACTTTCACTATTTGCTGATGATATGATAGATACTTAAGTGACTCCAAAAATTCCACCAGGGAACTCCTACTACTGATAAATACCTTCAGTAATGTATCAGGATACAAGGTTAATTTAAAAAAAAAAAATCAGTAGTAGCCCTCCTATATACAGATGATAAATGGACTGAAAAAAGAATCAGAGAAACATCAATCTTTACAACAGCCACAAATAACATAAAACATCTTGGGGTAACACTAACCAAAAAAGTGAAAGACCTGTATGCCAAGAGCTTTAGATCTTTGAAGAAAAAAATCAAAGAAGACATCAGAAAATGGAAAGATCTCCCATTCTCTTGGATACACAGGATTAACATAGTAAAAACGGCAATTTTACCAAAAGCAATCTACATATTCAATGCAATCCCCATCAAAATTCCAGCAAAATTATTCACAGACTTTGAAAGAACAATACTCAACGTCATATGGAAAAATAAAAAACCCAGGATAGCCAAAATAATCCTGTACAATAAAGGAACTTCTGGAGGCATCACAATACCTGACTTCAAACTCTACTACAGAGCTACAGTAATGAAAACAGCTTGGTAGTGGTATAAAAACAGACAAGAGGACCAATGGAATTGAATTGAAAACCCAGATATCAACCCACACACCTATGAACACCTGATTTTTGACAAAGAAGCTGAAATTATACAATAGAAACGCAAAAGCATGTGTAATAAATGGTGCTGGCATAACTGGATATCAACATGTAGAAGAATGCAAATAGATCCATATCTATCACCATGCACAAAACTCACATCCAAATGGATCAAAGACCCCAACATAAAACCAACCACACTGAACCTCATAGAAGAGAAAGTGGAAAGTAGCCCTGAATGCATAGGCACAGGAGACCACTTACTATATATAACTTCAGTAGCACAGACACTGAGAGCAACAATTAATAAATGGGACCTTCTGAAACTGAGAAGCTTCTGTAAAGCAAAGAACATGTTCAACCAGGTAAAATGGCAGCCTATAGAATGGGGAAAGATCTTTCCCAACCCCACATCTGACAGAGGACTGATACAAAGAACTCAAGAAACTAGACATCAGAAGAACAAATGATTCAATAAAAGAAAATGGATACAGACTTAAACAGAGAACTCTCACAGAGGAATTCTAGCTAGAATCTCAAATGTTCAAAAACACTTAAGGAAATGATCAGCATCCTTAGTCATCAGAGAATTGCAAACCAAAACAACTCTGAGATTCCATCTTACACCTGGCAGAATGACCAAGATCAAAATGACTGGTGATAACTTATGCTGGAGAGGATGTGGAGTAAGGGGAACACTCCTGCATTGCCGGTGGGAGTGCAAACTTGTACAACCACTCTGGAAATCAGTATGGCAATTTCTCAGAAAATTAGGAATCAATCTACCTCAAGACCCAACAATACCTCTCTTAGGCATATGCCCAAAGGATACTTTATCATAGCACAAGGACATTTGATCAACTATGTTCAATAGCAGCATTATTTGTAATAGCCAGAATCTAGAAACAACTTAGATGCCCCTCAACTGAAGAATGGATAAGGAAAATGTGGCACATTTACACAGTAGAGTACTACTCAACGGTAAAAGTAAATAATGACATCCTGAAATTTGCAGGCAAATGAGCAGAACTAGAAATAAAAAGCAAAGAATAACCAGCCTACAGTCCACAACCCTAGAGAACTTAGACAATAAAGAAAGCCATAAGGGAGAAATACATGGATCTGCCTAGGAAGGAGAAAAAGATAAGATCTCCTGAGTAAATTGGGAGCATGGGGAGCAGGTGTGGAAGTGGAAAGGGGAGGAAGGAAAGGGAGTGGGGAAAATGAGGGAAAACTCCTCATTCTGGGCTGCTTTGCCCATGGGGAGGTGTTTAACCCTACTGTAGCTTGATATGCCTTGCTTTGTAAATATACACTGGAGAGGGCTGGAGAGATGGCTCAGAGGTTAAGAGTACTGCCTGCTCTTCCAGAGGTCAGAGGTCTTGAGTTCAATTCCCAGCAACCACATGGTCTTACAACCATTTGTAATGAGATCTGGTATGCAGATATGCAGGCAGAACACCGTATTCATAATTTTAAAAAACACAGGTCTTTATTATTATAATTTTATTTTATTACTTTAAAAAATACCAATCTAAATTCCCACTCCCTCCCCTCCTCCCACTCCCTCCACACATCCTTCCACCCCTTCCTCCAATCCTAAGAGAGGGCAAGGCACCCTGCCTTGTAGAATGTCCAAGGCCCTCCCTACTACATCTAGGTTGAACAAGGTATACATCCAAAGAGAATAGGATCCCAAGAAGCCAGTACATGCAGTACAGATAAATCCCAGTGCCACTGTCAGTGACCTCTCAGTCTGCCCCAGTTGTCAACCACATTCAGAAAAGCTAGTCTATACACACACACACACACACACACACACACACACACACACACACGGGAGAAAGAGTGAATCGCGTGGGTGGGAACAGAGGAGGAGTTGGGGGAGGGACTGGGAGGAGAGAAGGGAGAAGAAACTGTGGCTGGGATTAAAAAAAAAAACATAAAGATCTGGCTGTAGGATATTTTCTTAACTAATGATTTAAGAGAGAGGCCCCAGATCATTGTGAGTGGGACCACCCCTGGGCTGATGATCCTGGGTTCTATAAGCAGCCTGAGCAAGTCATGGAGAGTAAGCCAGTAAGCAGTAATTCTCCATGGCTTCTGTTTCTGCCTCCAGGTTCCTGCCCAGCTTAAGTTCCTGTCCTCTCTGCTTTTAATGATGAACTATGAGCTAAATAAACCCTTTCTTCCCCAAGTTGCGTGTGTTCAGGGTGTTTTATAACAGCAATAGTAACCCTAACTTAGACATCCCCTTACCTCATAATCACTTACAACTCTCTCACTGTAGAACCAGTTGGTACTTCCTCGTCTGACTCCAGAAAACAAACACTGCTCTCATGTTCTGCTGCACCCTTAGGTTTCCTTCTGTTCTTAGTTAAAATAAAAATGAAAAGGAAAAACTTTTCTGTATAGCATCAGATTTAGGACGTGGTACAAGCCAGGAAAATGCAGTATCATTGAGCCACACCACAGTCTTCCTTATGTTTTTCTACTGAGATCCTTTATTTCCTTTTGCTTCCCTTACTGGTACAAGCTAGCTTTATGTCAACTTGACACAAGCTTGAATAGCTTGGGGAGACCAAATTAGACCTTCCCCCACCAAATTAGCCTGCAGGCAAGTCTGGGGTACATTTTTCTGATTGATGATTGAGGGTCCAGGTCATTGTGAATGGTGCCTCCCAGAGGCTGGTGGTCCTGGATGCTAGAAGAAAGCAGGCTGAACAAGCCGTGAGGAGCAAGCCAGAAAGCAGCAATCTTCTGTGGCTTCTGTGTCAGTTCCTGTCCTGAGGTTCCTCAGGTATGGAGTGTGTCCTGACAGTTGTGAAGTGAAACAAACCCTTTCCTCCCTAATCCTCTTGGTCGCATCAAGAGAACCCTCACTAGGACACCTGTTCTTCTTACATGACTTTAGGAGATTCTAAAGGTCAGTGAAAGCTTTCTTCTTTTTTCACCAAGATGATGCCTATAGAGCTAAGGTTTATGTAATATGACTCAGCGGTTAAGAGCACTGCCTGCTCTTCCAAAGGTCCTGAGTTCAATTCCCAGCAGCCAGCTGGTAGTTCACAACTGTCTTTAGTGAGACCTGGTGTCTTCTTAAGAAAGAGACCTCATCAGCTTAGACCATAAAACCCAATATGGACAAGTTCAGCAGAACCACCATATACGGGCTGCCCATGCATGCTTCACATTGCCAGGGCATAAGTTTCATTTCATTTCATTCGTATGAGTCTATGAGCACCCCGTGCATGCAGGAGCCCATGGAGGCCAGACGAGGGCATTGGATCCCCAGGAAGTGGAGTTAGAGGTGGTTCTGGCTATGTGGGTTCTGGGGACAAACCCAGGTCCACTGCCAGAGATGTAAGTGTGGTTAATGGCAAGGACACTGCCATTTCTCTAGCTTCCTGCAGAGCTGTTTAGGCACGTAGCATCCAGCTCTGTGCTCAGCACTGCTGCTCATGGCAACGATGGTGACAGTGACAATGATACTCTGCCATCTCTTAGATTCAAAATGATGTGACTACCATTTCCAATGCTTCCCCCTAAAGATTAAGATTTTCATCTTGAAGAATGGATAGTTATAGTTTTCCTTAGTTATGATAAAAGATAAAGTAGATATAAATATTGTAACTGTAATTCTTACTTGATAACTGTTTTGTTATGTGTAATTTTACTATGTTAAATTTAAAGCCTTTCTTTTTTGTTTAAACAGAAAAAGGGGAAATGATGGAGGAGGGTCATCTTTCTATCTGTTGTTTCATTGGTTAAGTAATAAAGAAACTGCTTGGCCTCAGATAGGGCAGAATTTAGATAGGCGGAGTAAACAGAACAGAATGCTAGGAGAAAGAAGCTGAGTCAAAGATTCGCCATGATTCTCCCACTCCAGGCAGACGCAGGTTAAGATCTTCCATGGTAAGCCACCTCGTGGGCTACATAGATTATTAGAAATGGGTTAGCTCAATATGTAAGAGCTAGCCAATAAGAGGCTAAAACTAATGGGCCAGGCATTGTTTAAAAGAAAAAAAAAGATTTTCATCTGGCAATGGATGGAGATAGAGACAGAGACCCACACTGGAGCACCGGACTGAGCTCCCAAGGTCCCAATGAGGAGCAGAAGGAGGGAGAACATGAGCAAGGAAGTCAGGACCATGAGGGGTGCACCCACCCACTGAGACAGTGGGGCTGATCTATTGAGAGCTCACCAAGGCCAGCTGGACTGTGACTGAAAAAGCATGGGATAAAACCGAACTCTCTGAACATGGTGAACAATGAGGGCTGAGGAGAAGCCAAGGACAATGGCATGGGGTTTTGATCCTACTTCATGTTTTGGCTTTGTGGGAGCCTAACCAGTTTGGATGTTCACCTTCCTAGACATGGACGGAGGAGGGAGGACCTTGGACTTTCCACAGGGCAGGAAACCATGACTGTTCTTTGGACTGGAGAGGGAGGGGGAGAGGATTAGGGGGAAGGGGAGAAGGGCGGGAGGAGGGGGAGGGAAATGGGAAGCTGGGAGGAGGCAGAAACTTTTTTTTTCCTCAGTAAAAAATTAAAAAAAAAAGATTAAGATTTTCCTTGTATCTTACGCATATATTTCCTGTTTCAAACAAACCATTTTATTATCGGGAAGAGCGAAATTCTCAAGACTCACTGATCTCTGTTTAATAATACTTACAACACCCTTTCCCCCTTTTCCCCCAACCAGAACTCTTTAAGCCCTGGGGACATTCATGCATCTTAATATGCATGGCTGGTTTGGACGAGGGTTATTTTTAACACTAAAGGTGGCATTCCTCCCCTCCCCTTTTCTTGGTAATTTGCTAGCAAGAGTCTTAAGTATAACCCTTAGACTTAAGAGTCTTGGAGTCCGACAATTACGATGAAGATTGGAGAAAAAAAATGAGTAGATCCGGACAAAGAGAAGACGTGAAAGAACTCATTTGTTGGAGCTGACTCTCCCCACTTTCTTTCAGTAGGACAGATCCGATGTTTTCCCGTCAAAAGGACACAGCCTGAGTATTCTTAATGAGGTTGGAGCCTGGGGCAAGTATTTGAAGTGTGTGCTTAAAGAGTGGCAGGTGGACTGGTCGGAACAGCACGGAACTGGTTTGTACTCTAGTCAGCCCAGGGCCAGTACCCAGATGTGTTCTAATAATAATGTGAGGGTGTATGTGTGGTTGGCAGGGATCTGAAGAAGCTGGGCCCTATGCCCTGCCCTATGGTGTGTGTCTGAGGGTCCATGCTTGATATTAACCCCTGATGGATTATCTGACGGCCTGATATTAACACCTGCTCTAGTCCTGGGCTGCATCTGTGATAGACCAAACATTATTTTTTACCTTAGTGACCAAACCAAAGAACATGGTTTCTTACTCTATGTCCCGTTTGCCGGCTCCACCTGGGTTATCCGGTTTCTGCTGCCACCTCTTCATATCTGTTTTGGTCATGACGTCCATCTGGCCTCTTCTCAGGTCGACAAGCTTAAGTGGAAGTGCCATGGGGCTTTTCTTAGTTCATTAACAGGAATTCTGTTCTTTTTTAGGCTAATTCTGCCAGCTGCCTAACTGACTCCCCTGGCCCTCGATATGGCTTCCCTCTAAATAATGGTCTGCTAAAATCTTCCCCAACAGCTTCTGCCCTCGGGATACTTCTCCTTTTCCTTCAGCCACGTAGTTACTAAATATAAATTTAGTTTAGTAAGAACAGAGCTTCCTGTCACTTTAACAGAAAAGTAGATCCTCTTAGAGGTCAGAGGAAAAAAATCGACAAATGGAAGATTAAGAGATCCTGGGAAGATGGCCTCCATCAGTGGAGGGCCGGAAAGTGCAGAGTGTGTGGTAAGTTCGTGAGTCATCCCTGGTCGAGGGGCTAAGAGACGGACTTCATGTGTGGCTGATGTGGGAGGGATTATGGGCGTAGTTCTGGCTTTCAGAAGGAAGGCCAGGAGCGACTGGGCTTTGAGTAACATGAATGAATCCTCACTATGTATGGGTTTCTTCTCGTTTTCACTCTGCTGATGCTCATCCACCACCCCCAACCCCACCCTGCAGAAACAAGGATCTAACTGCTCTTCGGACGAGGCTCTTTCTCTTTTCCTACACACCTCTCCCCTTACTTTCTTTTCTCCCTATTTAAACTATAGTCCTGGCTTTCGTTGTTGGTCCCCAGCAGTCCTGGGGACCAAACCCAGGTCTTGCACATGCTAGGAAAACACTCTACCACTTAACTACTTGACCACATCTACAGGATTACCTCTATCTTCATGAGGTAAGCAGGTGTTATTAACTATTTCACAAACAAGAAAGCAGAGCTGGAGAGACCAAGTTCACAGTCAGGTCCACGGCACTGTTGTGTCTGATGCACACTTCTTGATGCCCGTTTTCCCCGATCTCCTTGCTAATAGGAAGAACAGAGGGACAGACATCGTGAGGGTGACAAGGACTTAGTCCTGCTTGTGTCTTTCCCTGCTGTCTGGTGATCACTTTTCAGTTCTAGTCTAGCCTGTTTTGTACATTAGCAGGGCTGTTTGGACACTCTGCACGTTGCTTCCATTTCAGACAGAGTGTAGGAACAACTTTTTCTCTCTCTCTCCATTCTGGTCATTTAGGGACCTCATAAATTCACAGTGTGGAATTGTGGAATCAAAGGCGTATACACAATCAAATCATGAGGAGAGAATCCACAGCTACACGCAAAAAGTAGAGTCGAGCTGGCAACATGGCCAGGGTAGAGGGCCACTTTCTAAACCAAGATCATGTCTATTTTCAAAGGAGTGTCTTCATAATCGTAGCATAATGCTTTCATCATGAAACACTTGTTTATAAAAACAACCCATTGTGTTTGTGTATATATCCAAATAGGGAAGGCATATTCTAGAGTAAGGAATTCAGGGGCTTCCCTTGGAAACCTGAAGCTCTTTTAAATGTTGGCTGATGGAGAGAGTCAAGGATCTAAGCGGAAAAGGATAACATTGAGATAGAGATGTTCTGTGATCCAAGGACATGGTGTCAACTATAAGTAATCTTGCCGGTATGTGATGTATAGTAGGATAGAATTCATTGTGTATACGCTTTCCCTTAAAAAGGAGAAAAGCAGAGGGACGAGGCGATAACTTAGTTGGTAAGTGAAATGTTTACCATGTAAACTGAGGACCTGAGTTTGGATCCCTAGAACCTGCATAGAAAAATGCAAAAATGGTCCTAGCAGCTATGTGCTTATAATCTAAGTGCTGATAAGGTGGCGACGGAAAGTTCCCCGAGGCTCTCTGGACAGACGGCTCAGTCAAATGAGTGAACTCCCAGTCCTAGTGAGAGACCCTGTTTACACACACACACACACACACACACACACACACACACACACACACCACAAATAAGACTGCAACAAACAGACAAATGGTGAGAAGTATTTCAAAACTAAGAAATAACATAAGTGGTTGGCAACTCAGATAGTATAAGCCAATTAAATCTAGTAGCATCATGGTTTTCTAATAAAATGAGAGGGGAAAATAAGATGGGTAAAACGTTAGCTTTAAAGTCATATTGTTGACGACATTAGCTATAAGACCGAAAGCCTGGGAATGTGTCGAGGGACAGCATGGCACTCTTCTCTTACATCTCCTGGAGTGAACAGGTGGACATTGAGGAAACCCACGGAGCCGGAGCCTCTCTTTAAGATCCCTCGCTGTTCTAGCTTCATTTCTGTCGCTGTGATAAAATAACCTGAGAGAAAGGAAATTAGGGGAGGAGGGCTACTTTGGCTTACAGTGCTAGGCTGCAGTTCATCGGAGCAGGAAAGAGACAGAGGCTCCAGTCACCTCACATCACCGTCAAGAACGGAGAGAAACGGATCCATGCACGCTTGCTCACTCACTTGTGCTCGGCTCAGTTCCTCCACTCTTCCACAGCCCAGGAGCCCCTGCCTAGGGGTCAGTGCTGCCCACAGTGGGCTGGGTCTTCACATATAATTAATTTAAGACAGTCTGCACAGGCTACTCAATGTGAGCAATCTCTTACTCAGACTCTTCCCAAGAGATTCTAGACCACGTTAAGGTGATAACTGAAGCTAGCCATTGCACCAACAGTGTGAGAGACTGAAGCTAGCTATTGCACAAACAACAGTGTGAGAGACTGAAGCTAGCTATTGCACCAACAGTGTGAGACTGAAGCTAGCCATTGCACCAACAACAGTGTGAGAGACTGAAGCGAGCCATTGCACTAACAGTGTGAGAGACTGAAGCGAGCCATTGCACCAACAGTGTGAGAGACTAAAGCTAGCCATTGCACCAACAGTGTGAGAGACTGACAATTGACACAATAGAGATGTAAAAGGTTTTGCCATTACTCCATTTTATAGATGAACAAGTTGAGTAATTTATCCAAGGTGATTTAGATTTGAACCCAGATCTGTTTGAATCAGGAAATTATATTAACACGACCATTTCTTTTTTGTTGTCATGTGCCTTTTTGATTTTATTTATCTATACATTTATTTTAATATTTTAATTAATGCTTTCTATATACACATGAGTGGAAATCATCCACTGGAACCTGGAAAATCTACCAATGGGCACCCCCACAAAGAAAAACCCCTTTCTCTCCTCTGGGAACCAACTGCCCATAGCTCTTCAACTAGGGGTGGGGCCTCAGCCCACCCTACCCATACACGCTGGAATGTTGTGCAGGTAACCACACCACAGCTGCTAAAAGGTCACATGTGAGATTGAGTTTTTTCTTAGCCACCTTAGCAAGAACTTCTGTCTTCTTTTGAGTGTAGTATAAAGCCAAATCTGCCCGAATGAAGGGTGTATATGTACATGAACACACACATGCACACATACGAGCACACACATGAACACAAACATGCATGCATGCATACACACACACACAAATTAGGAGGTTGAGTGTGTCAGTGAGGAGGCTTGTAAGAATAAAGTGGCCTGGCTAGTGAGAAAGGAATGAGAGGATGAAGTCATTCCTTTGGGCATTTCGGTTAGAGTTCAGTGAGAGAGACAGACCGATTAGTTGTGTGGCTCTTGGACCGAGTAGACAAAGGGCACCTGCTGGAGAAGTCCCTTTCTGACCTGGTGGTGAGCAAGAAAGTATGTTTAGAAGCGGCTTCTGAGGGAGAAGTCAGAGGGTTGGCGTCAAAGATGACTCTTGGCTTTCAAGCTTAGATTAGGAAACAGGAGGATGCTGCATGGTGAAAGTGACCTCAGCATGGCAGAGAGGGGAGAGGAAGGGCGGATTTCAACAGACTCACAAGTGCGGGGTAGAGGGAGTGGTGGGGGACAGCAAAGACATTTCACTTTCCCTGTGACCAAAGCTCCTTTTACTCATTGCCTCGTGCGCCTCTGTAGCCGCAGCTTCTGATTTCTGGAGTGGCCACCTCCAGGGGCTGAGGTTATGTCGCACAGGATGTGGGATGTGCTGTCAACCCAGACAAGCAAATGCCACCTTGTCTAGAGCCAGAGCGAAGAGAACGTGGGAGTGTGTACATGGGGGCGGGACTAAGCAGGAGAGGGTTAACAACAGATACTAAATTACCCTGACATCTCTAGGCTTAGATTTATTCATGAGCAAAATGGGTACACTATCCCAAGACCTGGATCTCAGAGTTGTCTTGAGGACTGGGTACAACCATAATTTAGAAGGTTTGGAAGAACCGAGCACATGACAAACAGGCAATGTTAGCTAGCAGGGTTCCCCGATGGCCTCCTCCAACTCTTTTTTTACTCCCTGCCCCCCCCCATCCCGCCCAGACTTGGAGCACAACAGGTCTAGAGAATTTAATATACAAAGAGAGATGTTTTCACTGAAAGGTGTGTTTCAATGAGACTTCAGATAACTGTGTTTTGGGACTGTCTACAGTACCTGTGTCCCCCTGATGAGGAAGCCAGACACAGCCCTGCTTTCTTCCCCCCCCCTCCCCGCCCCACATAATCCAGACACTTTTTCCTGTTATGGAATATCGTTGGCCTTTTTCACATTATTTTTGTGTGGCATACATTTTTTATATTATTATTTTAAAATCAGGGTGTTTTCAGGAAACCTTTTTGCATGAGGTTTTTGCTGAACATGCACATAGGGTCATAGTTTAAAATTTTCTCAGTATGAAAAGTTACAAGGCAAAGAGTAAGTGTTGTTTCCTTGTTCTGAGGTTCCCTACTGAGACTCAGGAAGTCAATCTTACTCAGTTTTTTTTAAAGATTTTATTTATTTATTATGTATAGAAAGTCTGCCTCCATGTATGCCTGCAGGCCAGAGGGTGCCAGATCTCATTACAGATGGTTGTGAGCCACCATGTGGTTGCTGGGAATTGAACTCGGGTCCTCTGGAAGAACAGTCAGTGCTCTTAACCACTGAGCCATCTCTCCAGCCCTCTTACTCAGTTTTTAAAGATGTCTCATTATGGAGAGATACGTTTAAGCAAACACAGGCCTCATCTCTTGTACAATGTATAGAGAAGGAAGGAAAAGAGGATTTGAGAGGAGTCTGAGATTATTACAGACCATGAGAAGCAGATGTTAACTAGTGTTCAGACGTCAACCCAGCAGACGCATGGTTAGCTGATGGAGGATTAATCCTGTCCAGACAAGGTCTGCAGGGCCATCGACTCTAAAAGCTGTTGATCACTTTTGCTGAAGCTGCTTGGTGTCTCCCCAATACCTGCACTGTAGTGTGTAATCTCATGTGATGTGCATATGTAATCCCATGTTTGCATCTCAAGCTTATGGGCACAGATATCTGTGGGTGGTCAGGCAGATGACTCTTCACTCAGCTATATAGTTCTGGTATATAGAATATATACTGGGACTTGCTTCATAACTGGATCTATTTGTCCCACAAGGACTGGGGACATTTAAAAGCCCATCTTCTTCTTTGGTGCTTACTGATGGCTCTCCCTACCCCATGAGACCTCCAATGAGAGAATTTAGCCATGTAGCCATAAACCTTGGTTCCCCCAGCTGTATCTCCATTCTGTTCCCTGAGAAACATTAGAAGCTACCTTCCTGCAACTACCTTCCATTTGGCAGGACATGCAGCCAGGAAAGGAGTCTTTCATATGGATCACATTGGGACCTTCAGAGATAAAGGGATGTCCAAGCTCTGGAACTGCCTTTGTTTTGTGTGTATAAACAGGAAACTTTACAGAACAGGAGGAAACCAGCAGAAGAATAAAGAAACTGATGCAGAAAAGTACATAGTGGAGAGATCATTTTCGCCCTCAGATCCTTCTAAGTCCTGTCCTTGCTGTGAGTCATTTTCTGAACCCTGATGGGACATTGGGGCTGGTACTCAGAGGTCCCTGATACAAGCCTTTTAGTCACAGAGAGGTGAACAGTGAGTGGGAACATTAGCCCATAATGGTCCTACTGATGCGGAAGTTTTAAAAAAAAGTAAACATGAATAAAAGCCAGAAAACTTTATTGGAATCTACTCTGTGCAGAACATTTAGTAATCCTAAGAGCCTGCACAGGCAGGGGCAAGACGTATGGATGGAAGCATTACAAGCACGAGCCTCTCACCAGCAGAACAGTCTACAGCCCTCCATGGCCCTTTATGGAAAACATGAAGAACAGTTTTTGCTGCTTGGACTCCCCAAAGTTCTCCTTAAGCTTGGATGGGGATTACTCTGTGGCTTATCAACACACCACATCCTACCACTTTTCTACGAGGCTATTTCTCTCCTGTTCACAGTTTTCCTGTCACTGTCTTCAGCATCAGTTGCTCTTAGTCCATATTTGAAAGGCCAACACATGCTTGCTGGGACATCTGCAGACTAGGGTACCCTTGGGGTGTTGTGCTTTCTGCTTTTCCTAATTCCATTCAAACAGTGACTTGAAAGAGTCCTAGCCTTCCTCCCTCATCTCATCACAGTGATTGCTCTTCTCCCGAAGTCTGTCTCCAGTTGGATAAAGCATGGGGATCATCGAAAGACTTCACCACCAAGGCAATTTCTGTCCACATCCATTGCGACATACCATCCGTCTCTGGCTTCTGGACTTCCAAGGGCTGGGGAGATCGTCAGTCCTTCTATGAGCATTGTCAGTTGGACTCTACTGATTTCCTCTTGTTTTGAGTGTTTTGCTGTCTTGTCCTTACACAGCTGTCCCCAGACCATCCCTGCCAGCATCCCATCTTTCTCAAGAGGATAAAAAGGACTCAGGGCATACAGTACATCTTGCTTTCTTCAGTGCTGCCTGCAGAAGCTTGTTAATTGCTGGCTGACTGGGTGGATTCTCCCAATATCAGCAGCAGCCCCGACAGGAGAGGTCCCTGGATCCATGGATGGTTCCAATGCTGGTTTTCTCCATCTCCTAGCATTGTGAATTCTGTGCTGTTACCTGTGCACTGCTTTGGTCATCGTATTTATTACTGATCTGGACAGAGGGATGAGTGTTCTTTATAAGTGGCTGGTCTTTTTCTAGAGCAAAGTAATTATGCTATTATAGTAGACACGCTTTTCTATTTTAACATACTAACATGAACACATCAAACAACGTCATCAAATACACCATTCCTATTCTGACTGAAGAGGTAGTTTTGTTCATATCCAAGGATACAGGATGAAGTGGGCTATCACTTTAGAATTCAAGACAGAGAAAAGCCAGTATTCCGACAACAAGAGGTTCCATATAGAAAGGCACTATGCAAAGTTAGGAGAGGAATCTGATCTGCAGTGGGAGACATTGATCCAAAAAGTCATTCCCCAGCATGGAGACATTTCAGTGCACTGGGCCTGAGTGTGAACCAAGTCAAACAAAGCAAGGCAGAATTAGTGTCTGCTCCTGGCACAGGAGACAGAGCTGGAATGACGGGGAACTTTTTCACCCAGAGGGAGTCTCAGATCTCTGCCTTCCCTAATAACTATAGTCTCTCGTTTTCTGGAAAATCAAAGAGGTTGTCCAAAAGCTTGGAAAGGAAAAGGGATAAAGTATGGACACTATGATGAATTGTGTTCTTTAATCAAGTGTAGTTCTCAGGTCATCTGAGGATGGTTTTGGATTTTGAACAATGCTGGGCTTCTGATTTCAGGTACACAGATCTCTATTCTGGAAAAACAAAACAGAAAGACAAGGGACTGAGTGAGATTTCACAGTAGGACCATTTTCTTTTGGTAGATTTCAAACATAAGATGTATGTAGGTGACCATTGTAACGTCAACCAACAGAAACGAAGCATTGAAACGGAGGATGAGAAAGCAGAAGGAAAGAAAGCCAGGCTACACTGTCACCCAAGTACCCATCTTTCACCCAGCCTGGGTCCTCACCCTGCTGCGGTGCTGACCCTTGATCCCTTCCTTCGGCACGCCCTTCCAGAACATTTCAGAACCAAGTCTTAGAGGGCCAGTAGCACCCAGTGACCTTGGCTCTCCATCCAAGGTCCTGGAGTGAGTCTCGCTGCTAATACCTGGTGAGTTCTGAGCTCCGTGTGGCCTCTGCATCCTGAGTTTACTATAACTGTCTCTTCAACCAGGCTCTTTCATAGGGAGCTCAGATCCCGTGGCCAGGCAATCAAGACCTTGGCATTGTTGAGCTCCCAGCTTCTCGCTGGGGATGAAGCATAGACAACCCAACTGTGTCACCAGAGGACTGGTCACCAGAAGCTTCAGGTATGCCTGACACTGTGCTGGATGCTAGGGTCCCATCAGCCACTGTGACGTCTACCTTCTAGGGTTCAGTTAATAGTATTTCCTAAGGTAATCTCAGATAAGTAAGCAAGGAGCCACAGCTACTACAGCAGGTGGACATGATTAAGTCTAGGGAAAGGTTTTGAAGAAAGTGCTACTGGGGGCAAGAGCTGAAGGGTGAGGGAGAAGAAGTGGTAGAAGAAGCCAAGTGGTGGGCGCAGCAGGTATAAAGGCACAGAAACTAAAGGGAACAAGCTACCATTGCCTGCTTCTTCATTCATTCATTCATTCTGTATAGGCAAGGGGCTCACTAGCTTGCTCACTGTTAGATGCTGAAGCTGCCAAGGTGAATGAGATATGGGCTATGTCTGCCACATCACAACCATGGGCTTTGCTTAGTCCTTGACCTTGACTGACTCAACACGACCTTGACTGACTCAACAAGACCTTGATTGACTCAGCATGACCTTAACTGACTCGGGCATAACCTTGACTGACTCGGCACATCCCCAGGGCACTGGGCATTAGAGGCTGCCGTCTGCTCACAGTTTCTGGCCGTTGTGTTCTCTCTTGCCTTGCTGTCTTCCTCCTCCCCATTAACTTTTTTCATTAGCCCCAGCATGCTTCAGATTAAAGCCTATGCGTATGACAGACAGGCATGAGGGGCCTCAAACCTCTTTCAGCAGTGCTGCAGGCGGGACTCACCTTTCTCCAGTCAGCTGCTCCCTTTGCTCTCCATTCTGATTTCTGAAAGAGATCAAAAAACAGTTTCAGAAGCTGTATCCTCACCGACGTGGAAAGGGGACAGGAAGAGGCTTCAAAATCCTGGCTCTCAGAGAGAAATTATGATTGGGGGCTGGGAAGGCCTTCCTGGCATCTCCAAGGTAAAAGCCTTTTTTAGATGACTGTGTCTTAGGTTCTAATGTTGGACACAATCCCACCCCCATCTAGCGGTATCCTCACTGAAATGGAGGGGTATGGGGGTAACACATTCGTTTTTGCCAGTCTTTTAATGACCATAAAAGAGTTTCCAAAATTTGAAATCTAAGTAGGTTTAGAAGGTAGGTGACAAGTATTCAGAGCCGACAATGCTGATACCTACATGGGTTAGCCAGATGGTGCTGCCAAATCATACAGATGTATGGTTGCATGGAC
The DNA here is from genome assembly GCF_014885135.2 of Alexandromys fortis. Classification (NCBI taxonomy): domain Eukaryota; kingdom Metazoa; phylum Chordata; class Mammalia; order Rodentia; family Cricetidae; genus Alexandromys; species Alexandromys fortis. The sequence continues at coordinate 2,293,399 of NW_026068088.1, forward strand.
AGGCTAAAGTAGGAAACCTCCAGACAGCCAGGTCTCCAAAGGCCCGGTTGCTCCCTGAATAGACTTACTGCTGATGCAATTTGGGGTTCAAATTCCTCCAGATTGATGGATGGTTTGTTGGTACTACTGTCCCACTAAGAGACTCTTGTCTTCTGGGCATCCACGGAAAACACATGGACCATTCACCAGTACCCTGATGGTTTTGTGACTCAGTCTGTACTCGAGTCTTCCTGAACACTTCCCGAAACTTCTCTTTTACGTGTGTGCATATTTAAAAATGGCCATCTCTGTATGGAAGTATATCCATGGACAAGATTTAAACTTTTTTAGCAGAAAGATTGAAAAGTGTCTTTTTTTTTTTTTGAGATAGGGATCTTATTATGTAGCCCAGGTTGTCTCAAGCTCGATCCTCCTGCTCCCCCTCCTGAGTGCTAGTATAGGGCTTTATCACCATGCCTACATCCACTCATCTAAATTTTCAAAACCGTTTTGCTCGCTGTGAATTATCTGCATTCTTACATATTTCTATGGAGCCAGCCTGTGAATTTTACTGATGAATCTTCCCAGGCATTTGATTGAGATTGCTTTGATCCATTGATCAATTTGGAGAAAATAGCATCAACAACATTTTGTCTTCAAGTCCTTGGACACAGTGCATGTTTCCATTTATTTAGGTCTACAGTTTCTGTTCATAGTAAATTAGAGTTTTAGGACTTGCATTTGTCTTGTTGAATGTATTGTCAACAACGCCTTATTATTATGTGATGATCCTAGAAACTGTACTTAAACATTTATTCAGTATTTGTTTATTGTTGTATATAGAATATAATTGACCTCAAATGTTTTTGACCTTGCATTGCAAGACTTTGTTACTCTTACTTATTAGTTCTAATAGCCTTTTAATAGTTTTAAAGGCTTTCTACAGACACAATCATGTTATCTGCCTCAAAGATGGAGTTTTTTGTCCTTCCTTTCCAATCTGTAAGCTTTTCTCTTCTCACACTGGCTAGGACTCCTGGCAAAATGCTGAACAAAACTTGTAACCATGGGCATCTTTGCCTTCCTCCCAGTCTTAGGGGAAAAGCAATTTGCCCTTTATCACTATGATGTGATCAGAACGATTTGGTAGATTTCCTTTGTGGTTTTCAGATATTCCCCTTAAATTCCTAGTTCATAAAAAATTTTCTTTCTCTTTTAAAATTATGAATGGGTGCTAATTAATTTTGTCAAACGCTTTTTTCATATCCATTGCCGTGACCACATGGGTTTTCTTTTAGTCTGTTTGTTAATGACTATCACTTCTGGGGCTTTGAATGTTCAACTCTCCTCTTTCCTAGACTATGTTCTACTCTATCACAGTGTAATATATTCATAATATATTACTAGACTTTAATTTCTTATTTTGTTAAGATTTTTGTAATCAGTGTTCATATGAGATTCTTTTAGGATTCCTTTCTTGATCTGTTTTCCTAATTTGGGGTAACAGGAATCTCCCTGCCTTCTCAGAGCTTGCTCACTGACTACAGATAGTGAACTGTGAATAATCACATGCTCTTCTAAGTAACAGTTGTATCTTTCTGTTGCTGATACCCAAGGTCTCGAAAGAATTGTTTCGCTCTCATTTTGTCTGGTTTCCAGTTGTCTGTGGCAGGAAGCAATTCATGAAGCAGTTAGGAGGAAGCAGAAGTCATTTTTTTTCTGTACAATCTGAAGAGAACTTAGACAGGCTCCCCTTATTTCCTCACATCTGTAATCTTCGCTTGCTGAGATGCGTGTTGGGTACAATGTTGAGTCTGGTCTTTGCAGGTAGAGACAGCTCCTCCTTTGGGTATTTGAGAACAGACCTATTCTCAGGTTAAGCATTCTTGGTTTATTTGATGCCCTGGTTTCAACGTGGCATCACCCCTAAAGTTCATGCACTTGGAAGCACAATGTGGGGATAAAGACAAGTAGGTAACCTTGTTGGAGGGAATTTGGTCATTGGATCCACAAGTGGGAGAATTAGTAAGTACCTTGAGAGTGAGTTGGGTCTCAGCGATTGGCACTGGATACACAGGCTGTTATGAAGCCTGTTCCTTTCTCTGGTCTTTTGCACACATGTGCACCCACACACGCCACTCTTATGTTGTTCCCTCCACACTACGCAATCTGCAGGTCATGGTGCCGCATGATGTGGCTGCCTGATCTTGGGCTTTTCCTCCCCAAACCATAAACCATGACAACAGTTTCCTCTGAGGCATCAGCCTTTGGTATCTTGTTAGAGCAATGCAAAGGAATCAAAGCATTTGACCTGTTTCTTATTAGGGCTTCCAGATACTCTCTAAATCTAATTAGATTTTATTATTGCTCAAAGTACTCAAAAAAAACCATAGTGTTTTATAGCTGGATATAGTAACCCAGATAAATATAGACCATGAAATAATCTTTTTATACCCATGACAAAGTCAGCACAATTACAAGAAAGCCCCTGCTTTAAAAGCGAAAGCCGACGATCAGGAGACACAATGTGTGACCCGTACTTTTGGAATGGATGGTAACTTCAGTATTTTGAAATGGAAACAGGATGAGATCACTAACTTTCAGTTTTTAAATGCTGTGGAGGTTCCTGTTTAAAGGCTGATGAAAAACGAATCACTTGGGAAAAGGCACTTGTCCTTTAAGAAATTATAACTAGTTAGGTTTGGTAACACACGCCGTTAGTCTCAGACTCAAGAGGTAGATCTCTAAGTCCAGCGTAGTAAGGCCTGAATTAAAGAGAACCTGTCTAAAAAAAAATTGTGGCTATGTGAACCCAGATACTTCTCCCTTAGCTGTAGACACTTCTCACTTAGCTGTAAAAGCTGTTGGCGTAGTGAGCACTATTATGAACATTCTTTCAGTCAAACAAATCCTCAAATAGACAAACTGAGATGGTAACTTCAGAAAGGATGAAAACAATAATTCAAAATTATACATTCTCCTGCCTTTTCTTTCTTATTAATCCGGGGGACGAGCAGGGTAGAAATCACTGTATAGACTTGGTAATTCCTTTCTATTCATTTAAGCGACCTAAATAGGATAAATATACATACATAACTGAGACACAATTAGCAAACACTGGACAGGACTTTCAGTGTCCGGTTAGTTACTTTGAAGGCTGTCTCCTCTGAGAAGTAGATCAGTGTCATATGTAAAGGAAATCCATTTGGAGATCTAGTCCTGTTGTCAATGAGGATGGTCATGACTGCTCCAGCATCTGTTGGCAGAATTCTGTCCTTTGAGACTGTAAACGGAACTCCTCAGTTCTTAGCTGACTGGCTGTCAAGTGAGGACCATTTCTAGCCTCTAGAAGTGATCCAAATTCCATGGTTCATGCCCTTCTTTTCCCAAGTTCAAAGCCAATAATGATGGACTGAGCTTTTCCCAAACCTCCGATGCCTCCTCCTTATCTTAGCATAGCTCTAAGCTACGTGAGTAAATTTCTGCAGCTCATGTGACTTTTTGCCACATAAGATAACATATGGAGGTTCTCGAGTGGTGACTCAGCAGTTAAGAGCACTTGATGCTTTTGCAGAGGTCCCTGATTCAGTTCCCCAAACTCACATGGCACCTTTCAGCTACCTGTAACCCTAGTTCCAGGGGATCTCTTCTGGCTTTTAAGGGAACGAGGCAGATACGCAGTACACATATATACATGCAAGCAAAAATGTTCATACATATAAAATAAAAATAAATAAATATTTTGTAAGATAATATAAAATTTTAAGTATAAAAAGTAGAAGTTTGGAAAAGGGTAGTAATTTACTTATCATAATCAAGAGCAGAAGAATTCATAAAGCAAGGTCAGTTACTACAGAACTCAAGTTCATGAGCATCGCACATCCACATGGTTTGATTTTCCACGGTATGTATCCCTCCTCGAGATGTCAAGGAGCCTTTCTTTGACCAAACTCATTGTCCTATATAACTGACCACACAAGTTTTTGCTATCAATATTTTTGTCACATTCTTTTGGTGCTACCCTCTCCTGTCCTCTGCCTTTGATGACAAAGTTCAGTGTGATCATCTTACACACACATTTAGCTTCTTTACATCCTCTTCCAAACTCCTGTCTTACATGTACATATAACATCCTTGACTTCCTTATCTAGTCGCAAATATTTCTGGTTGCCTTATGGAGAAAATGTGGTTTGTTTCTTTTTGCTTTTTTACTCCATATGTCCTTTATTTTGACTGCAAGTTGGTCATTCCACTGTGAAAACAGACTTAGGAAACAGATCATTCCATTCTAGAGACTGCTTCTATGTCTATGACTAACTCTTTCTCTCTAAGTGCTACTAGAGACTGAGCCCTTGAGGAAAGGCTGCTCACTAAGTAACACCTAAATAAAATCAGAATGATGCAGATCCCAACAGATGTTACACCATAGCAAGGAAGCACGGGGAAAAACAAGGTAACATGACTCTTCCAAAAGACCATGACTTCTTAACTTGTGAACACAAAGACATCCAAATGGCTGGGCAGATAACTGAAATATCTGCTTATGAAATGATTAGTGAGCTCAAAGAGAGCATAAACAAATAAACAATGATGCAATGGAATCAACCCAGGATGTGAAGGAGAAAGTCAACAGCATATATGAGAAATTCAGCAAGCAAACAGATTTTGAAGAAAAAATGAACACAAATGCTAGAAATGAAAATCCAATGAATTAAATAAAAAAATCCTAGAATATGGAAGGCCATATAATAGACAAGGTAGATAATGCATAAGGAATGGCACCAGAGCTGGAGAGACAGGTCAGTGTGCAAAGTGTTTGCTGTGCAAGCACCAGGACCTGAGTTCAAATTTCTACAAGCCATGTAAAGCACAGATGTGCAGCAGGAGCATCTGCAGCCCTGATGTGTCTGTGGGGTGATGCAAGCTGGAGACAGGAGCATCCCCAGAGGCTCATGGACCAGCTAATTTAGAGTACATGGTGGAAACACAACAAAGAGTCACTGTCTTGCCGGGTTGTGGTGGTGCACAATCCCAGTACTTGGGAGGCAGAGGCAAGGAGATATCTGTGAGTTTGAGGTCAGCCTAGTCTACATATTGAGTTCAATTGGCAATAGCAAAAAAAAAAAACAAACCAAACAACAACAAGCCTAGGAATAAGTCTAACTCAGAGGGTGAAGGACCTCTAAAACAAGAAGTTTAAAGCATAAAGACAAAAAGATGTATTTTATTATACTTAAGATATTTTAAAAAAGGAAAGATTTTCTATGCATACAGGTGGCCAAAAAATTATGATGAAAAATTGATATATTACCAAAACACTATACAGATTCAATTCAATCTCACTAAAATTCCAATGACATTCTACATACAAATAGAAAAAAATCACAAAATTTATATAGAAGCAAAAAAAACCAATAGCTGAACCATACTACATTGTCTGATCTCAAATTATACTATCTAGCCACAGTTACAGAAACAGCACGACGCAGGCACGAAACTAGGCATAAAGACCAACGGGATAGAAAAGAGGACAGAGGAATTAGCCCTAGAGATGCAGCTATAGGCATCTAAAATTTTTACAAAGGTGCCAAAAACATATATTAGAGAAAAAGAGAATAAATGGTGCCCGGAGAGCTAGATATCCACATAGAGGTGACCACGACTAGATCTCTGCTTTTCACCTTGTAAAGAAAATCTACTGACAATGGGTGAAGGCCTTACTTAAGACAAATGCTTTGGAGGATATCATAGGGCAAATACTCAAGATAAGGGCCAGACAAGGACTTTTTAAAAAGGACCGTTTAGCTCAGGAAATAATAGTCGGGCTTGAGAAGTGAAACCCCACAGAACGAAAAGACTGCTGGACAGCGAAGCAGAGAGCAGAGTGGGGAGATGACCTACTTATGGGAGAAAATTGTGCCAAGTGTACATGTAGCAGAAAACTCATACCTAAAATACACAAAGAACCCCGTTATTTTCCTCCAGGAACTCAGGCTTCACAGCCACATGAACCAGGGAGGGACCCCCGGCTTCCGCTGAACATTGCAAACACCTCCACTGAAAGAGAAAGATGGCCAGAACAAAACCAAGACAACAAACAAAAAAGAAAAAGGGGTGGGGGGAGAAAAGGAAGGAGGTGTAAACCAATGAATCACTTCAAATATGTAAGTCCTGGTGCAGAATAAAAAGTAACCCCCAAAAGCAAGGGAACACATCTCATGCACAAATGGCTAATCCCCCACATCAGTATGCCTTTAATGAAAACAGCCTGAAAGAACTTCTAATGACTACAGCCACGTTCAGACACGTCACAGAGGAGAAACAAGCCAGAAAAGCTGAATGAAATAAAGAAATTCATCAGAGGGGCCCAGGAGCACCCTAAACAGTCCAGGCTCTTGCTGTTGCTCATAGCTGCTCATCAGCACTACGTGAGTGACGACTCTGTTGCTGACAACACCACATACTTGAGTTGCAAGACACTGAGACAACAATCTTGAACTGCCCAGGAAACCTTCATAGTGCCTACCGGAAGGTGCAGGGGGAGAAACGTCATCAATGGTCTTGTCTAGTGCTGCTCCCTACATGCTTTCCAGACCAAATATGCCCACTAGTAAACACTGTGGCAAGACTCTTGTTGGTCTTGATTGGATATGAGGTCTGCTCTGCAGGAGGAAATGCACACTTAGGGCTGTAAACAGGATGAAGGAGATCACAGGGCGTAGGGGAGAGTCTATTGATGTTGTTCTATTAAACGGTTCCATTATCAAACCTCCTTCTAAGTACTTATATTTCTATCCACAGATTTGTGCTGCTCCCAACTCTGGCTAGGGAAGTTTCTTCTTGCAGTGGGTGGTGGATAAGGCAGAGACACATTGTTGTTCAAAGTGCTGAGAACAGGTGACTTTGAATGTCAAGCAATCAATGAGACATCTACAGCTAACTCCCCACCCGCAAGGCTCAGGGAACTTAACAGAAGATGGGGCAGAAAGAATGTAAGCGCCAGAGGATGGGAAGCAGGGCTGTGAGATGCTGTCCTATGGACACAACATGGAGTTGCAGTATGAGCTCACAGCAGCTGTGGCGATCAAACCAGTCAAAATTTCCATCATTGACGGGGGAGGGGCTTGCAAGGTTCCACCCCGACTTGAGAAGTTATTGGCAGTTGATGGCTTGAAAGGAAAGTTACTTACTTTTAGGAGTGTGGTAGTGGACGTTGTCTGTGCACCAGTGGATGACCCTATGCCTATGTGTATGTGGGCAGCTCTAACTGGACTCAGTGGGTTAATAAGGAATAAATTATAAAAGGACAGACTTTGAAGAAGAAGGATGGGAAGAGTTCTAGGAGAACTGAGTTAGGAAGTAAGGAATGGATAAGATCAAGAAATATTGTCTTTTGTGCACATGGGAGATTTTCAAAAATAAATAAAAATTTAAAAATATAATATAAAAGAAACCCTCAAAGAACCCTATTAATAAAGCACACACACACACACACACACAATACAACATCCTTAGTCATTAAGGAAATATAATTCAAAACGACAATGAGATTCCATGGCACCTCAGTTAAGGATAGTTTCACCAGGAAAACAAATGACAGAAAGAATGCAAGGGAAAAGGTTTATATGCTGAAAATGCAAATTAGGGTGGCCACTGCCATGGAGGTTCTCAAAAGACTAAAAATAGAACTCCCATGTGACACATTTATACTATTCTGGTGTGTATAACCAAATAATTCTTAGTCTGCACACCACAAAGATATTGGCACACAAACCACATTTATTATGTCACTATTCACAGTAGTCAAAATATAGAACAATCAACAGAAAAAAAGAGCAAAAAGAACATTAGCTATATACAGGCATATATATGTACTAAAGTTTTATTAAACCATTGTTAAGAACAAAATGATGTCATTTTAAAGGAAATGACACCATCATGTTAAACAAAACAAGCCAGACTCAGAAAAAGCAACTATAATATGTTTTCTCTCATGTGTATCTCCTGAAAAGAGGAAGATTGTCAGAAAGAAAGAGGGTCATTGGTCTGAGGTGGGGGCAAGAAATGACAATGGGGAGTTGAACGTATGCAAAGTACAGGATATACACGTGCGAGCATCACAATGAAACCCACTGTTTCAGAGTCTCATTTTTTCAGTACTGGAGACTGGCTTGGCTTATATATGCTATGTAACAGTGCACGGCCGAGCTACCTCCTCATCTTGTATGTTCACTACAAACAAACTTTAACTGGTTATCTTCAGACAGGACAGAGACACTCGTCACCTTTCTAAGAGATGCCAGGCCGTTCCTGCTTCCTCTTGTATCTATTTCTCAGGTAGACTAGCACAAGTGCGAAGATGAGCAGACCAGTGACGACAGCTGCAATCCAGGATTTCCTTTCGTCTTGATTGGATTCTGACCTTGGAAGAACTAGAAATGACCACAAGTGTCCAGTCAGTAAGAAACTCCTCCCTTCCTCACTTCCTCCCTCCCTTCCTTCCTTCCTTCCTTCCTTCCTTCCTTCCTTCCTTCCTTCCTTCCTTCCTCCCTTCCTTCCTCCCTTCCTTCCTCCCTTCCCTCCTTCC
>NW_026068088.1:2301976-2362224 GCF_014885135.2 Alexandromys fortis
TCCTTCCTCCCTTCCTTCCTCCCTTCCTTCCTTCCTTCCTTCCTTCCTTCCTTCCTTCCTTTCTTCCTTCCCACCATTTCTTTGAGTTTTAGGGTCTTAGGAAACTGAAATTAACAACACGAGGCTTAGAAAGTCCCTTGGTAGTGGTCCCTCCATCCACCATCATCTTGAAGTCCGTCTCTAGATCACCTCTCATTTGGGCAAATAGAACAGCCTTCCCATGGGCAGCTACTTCAAAGTGTTTGATTATTATTTCCACTGAGGTGGCCCTGGGATTCATCAGCCTGGCTTTTGGCATGCCTCCAGAGTTAGAAAGCCTTTGAAACTTCCTCATTCTCTGGAGAATCAGATCCCTGAAGGTCAGGAATTACTTCCTAGAATAGAAATGCCTAACTGCAGTTCGGGAAGTTGCTGGAAGGTTGAGTGGCTCACGTTATAGACATTTACAGAAACTGAGGAAGATCTCCCATAGTTTAGCTACGATTTGTAGGCACTCATTCTGTTCCTAGAATAATAAGATGAAGAATTATGGGCACCGTGGATCATATTTAATGCCTTCTGAGTGTGTCCCCGTTTGTCTCACTCGAACCTGTTTGGAATTTCCAATAAAGGAGCATTATGCTTCTTATTAAAAGACTTCCACCTTTTGATACTCAGATTCAGTAGTTAATCTATCTCTGAGTAAAGCATAGGTTGAGGACCCTTTTGCTGAGGTAGCCAGAGCAGAAGTGTTTCTGAAGGTGGTACCTAGGGAAGTTCTATACAGTTGCCAAGTAGAGGTGAGCAATGATGAGTGTATGGTGCTGATCCGTCCCTGCTCATTTGTGGACAAGGGTGGTGGTGGGGGGTGTGAGGTATGATGTTGGTGTCCACACAAAAGTGCTGAGCTTCTGGCACTACTTAGGTCATCTATACGGTCATCTATACTGCAGTAGAAGCAAATGGGACAGCTAGGTGGCCCTTTCAGTGACTGAGACATCTGAGTAAAAGGAAATCAGTTACCAGGAAAGGCAGTGTGGGTTTAGTTGTAAAACTGGCTGTGGGCGCCAGTCACGGAGATGCTTCTAGGAGTATGTCCATAGGCCAAGCTTCTGAGGGAGGCACAAGGAGAAAGGAAGAGGCAAAGCCAGGGAATGCAGAAAGAGATGGATGGAGGGATGGCGCCACAAGGGGCAAATCAGAGGGCTGGAGAGGGCTGGAGAAGGGACTGTAGAAACAAAAGCCAGATCACTGGGGGATGGGATCAGGCTCAAAATAAACAGTTATGGGGGTCAGTTGGGTACAAGGTGCTTTCATTCTAGAAGGAATGGTTGCTTCTCAAAAGTGGGGTACAGGCATAGATTAGTTCTCAACAGGACAAAGCTGGGACTGAGTTTCAACATTTTTTTTTTATTGTTATTGTTCCATCAGCATGGAAGCCAGAAACATAGCAAGAAGATGCTACAAGCCCTCCTTCACTAAGTCTGTCTTAAAAAGACTTCCTGCCTCTTATTGGATACAACTGATTCACTGTGGTCCTCTCATCACTGTGGTCCTCTCATCAGCGGAGAACACTTGCTGCCTCATGATTGTTCTGTGCAGAAAGTCACTGCAAATCGGAGGGTCTTTCATTTAGAACCCCATCCCCTTTTTCATCGTATTTACCGAGCCCAGTAATCCATTTTGCAGTGTGGTAAGGCTCTAGTGCCTTCAGAAGGCTTATCTGACTTCCAGAGATCTTCCTGCCTCTGAAGGCTCTCAGAGCTGATCATCAGCTTGTTTTCAATTTAGGCAACTGTTTCCACAAACTATAATTTAGACTTGAATTTCATCTTTAAAAATTCAGGTTATCATGTATGTATGCCATTGAGTTCTTATTTTCTTGGAAGAATCTTAAGAACTAGAAGGTATCTTCCATCTTGGTGTTTCCAGTCTTATACTGGACAACGCCTAGAATGATTCCATATGCACAGTAAGTACTGTTGGGAAGCAGGTTTAAACATAGTATGTATGTGTGTGTGTGTGTGTGTGCGCGCATGTGTGTGTGCGCATGTGTGTGTGTGCATTTTATTCAATCAAAGGCTTCTTGTTAGAGGATATCTTCTATTTTCTGACTACAATATCTCATCCAAGAATAACTCCAAAGTCTGGGTCATTTTCAGGGCCAAGCCCAGATTCATAGACTCGTGGGCCGAGGATCATGCAAGGGTAGCCGAAGCCTTCTATTTGAGTCCTTTCTAGTGGCCTGCTGGAAGGTTTTCCTGCAAGCAGTGAACATTGGGAGGTTGGGCTAAAATGTTTTCCACCTGACTCTCCGTGAAATAAGTTGTCTTGGGAAGTAGCCTTACCTATATCTTGAGGTGTGGAGGAAGTCCTCATTGACTCGGTTTCCAGAACACACACGGCGGTCACACTCCACACATCGTCAGGGAATGGGATGGAGAAGTTAATGGAAACGGTGAACAGTTCTGTGACGTTGTCTTGTGATATCAGCATCTCATCACTGTACTCGTTAGTTGAATTAGTCGAATTAATGATCCAAACATACATCTTTGTAGGTTTTGGAAAACCTTGCTTAGATGAGCAGGTCAAATTTATGCCAGAATTCCTGTCTTTATACTGAACCTCCATTTTAGGTTCACTGAAGTTAGCTGGAGGCAGAATAGAGATGGAAACAGTCAGTCTAAACGCAGATGTATTTACAAAGGAACGGCAAATAACTAACAGCAAATTCCCTAATTGGGGCTCACCTGGTGCTCTCAAGGCGTGGGCTTCAGCCTACAGTGATGGCTACCTGATAGGCCTACAATTATCTTTCAAGAAACCCACTTAACTCCTTATCCCAGTCAAGAGAGCGCTCTCTGAGAGACAGCCTAGCTAAAATGATTCACTAAGGTCTCTAGTGAAGCCCTATTAGAGGAAGTGGAGTCTGAGTGGCAGTCCGCTCTGACTACCGGGCCTCTATTGCCATGGGGAAGCATCTCAACTTTCCACCCAGGGAAGGAACTGAGATTCCACCAGGAACTCACAGAGTTTACGGTCCTTGCATGCCTTGGGTCCCATCTTTAAGAACCTAAGAATAAGAATAAGAAGTGGGGCCTTTGTGTTTACAAACTCAGACTATTGGTTTTTGACATGATTACTGTGGTATCATCATCATGCGTTATAACAGTGGTTCTCAACCTGTGGGATGTGACCCCCCCCCCTTTGGGGACTGCATATCTGATATCCTGCACGTCAGACCTATATTATGATTTACAACAGTAGAAAAATTACAGTTATTAAGCAGCAAATAATTTTATGGTTGGAGGTCACCACATCATGAGGAACTGTATTAAAAGGTCGCAGCATTAGGAAGATTGAGAACTACTGTTTTATAAGAATTCATCCATCTGGGGGCAAATTCAATCCACTCTCGCCTTTGTTTTCACTTGTGTACTTTGAGCTGAAGTGCACTGGCACATAGATCTTGGACCTGAAAATTGTGCCTTTGGCCAGCCAAATCCTTGTTGTTCTCACTTAGGGTGTTTGCAGATTCTACACACTAATTGGATAATTCAGTATGGGACTGGAAAGAGGGCTCAGCTGTTAAAGGCTAGACTCATAACCAAAAAGTTAATGCGCTGTATTGGTTCTAAAATGGAAGTCATTAGCATGCCATCTTCTTTGCATTTTGCAATATTGATAAGCTCCTTGCACATCCTGCCAAGGCTTGCTGAGGGTTACCAGATTCTGTCTAGCATCATCAGCAATACCTTTGCAGTCATGGATTAAGTTGTAGCAGTAATACACACTGTAACAAATAGACAGTTGGTTCACAGCTTGTCTGTGCCCCACCTAAAACACCCTGTCTCCCCAAAGGTGACTACCATACACTGACCTAGCACTTAGTTCACTGAAACCCCAGAGAAACACAACTTAGGTCCACACAGAAGCCGGCCCTTCAGTGTTTGCAGTGGCTCGATCTGTAACAGCTTCAAACAGTGACTGGATGGTAAACGGCATAACGTAATTCACCAATTAAAAAAAAAAATGCTCCCGAATTTCTGAAACCCTCAGGTGAAACACAAAACATCTGAATAAAGGAAGTCAGTCTTAAAGGTTAAATACACATGTTCAGCTCCGGGTGTATGATAGTCTCAAAATGACAAAACTCTACAACCCAAACAAAAGCTATGGATGAAGAGAACGGCTCCAAAAGAAACTTCCTGAAGGAATTTTTCAGCGGGTGGAAGTGTCCTGAATCTGATCTACTGTGGTGGTTACAAACATCTCAACAGAATCTACAAAAATAAAACAATATTACACACTCAAATGATAGATTCGTTTCCCTGTATGCTAGTTTCAAAAGTCTGTAGTGAGATGCAGGCAATCCTAAGCCTGGTGAAACGGAGAAGCTGACTTGTTGGTTTGTGGGTTCTCTTCAGTTTTCCTTCTGTCTGTTGGGCAGACATAACTCAAATGATCTATGGAAAGTTGAAGGGAAAGCCCACATCAGTTGGCTGCCACCCTTGGTAGGAGTTAAAGACCACAGTCTGTGTGCATGCGTGTGTGTGCACATGAGTGTGTGCATGTGTATGCGTGCATGCATGCATGTGTGTGCTTTATACACATGTGGCGGTGGATATCAGAAATATTTCCTCAATCACTCTCCCTCTTTCTTATGTTGTAAGACAGTCTTCCACGGAACCTGACGCTCATGGATCCTATTAGGTTGGCCGTCCTAGCAGAACCAGGGAGCCTTTTGTCTTGGCACTCCATTCCCTACCTCCAAGTGTTGAGGTTAGAGGCATGTGCCACTGTGCTTGGCCTTTTCCATGAATTCTGGGAATTCAAACTCAGGTTGTCATGCTTGTACGACAGGCATCTTATAGACCAAGTCATCCCTCAGGCCCCAGATCAGGTTTTGTGGGTGAGAAAATCTCAGACTAAAGGAGAAAGTGGATGCAATGGCCACAGCGTCCACTGTTTTCCTCTGGCTGTGTCGCTTTTTTTCAGCTAGCTTTATTTTTTTTTCTAGAGAGAATCCTCACTGATCCCCAAGAAGCAAACCATCAAAGAGCAAAGGGCTTTCTGCTTCCCACTCTCGGACCCCACCTTCTCTAAGATGGACTTCCTAGAAATGGCACTCTTCTGCCTTCGTGACCTGTCAGATCCCCAGTCTAGGCGAGCAGACCAACCATCTGAACACAATATAGACACATACCGACCACTGACAGCTCCGTGTATGTCTGCTGGAGGATGACTGATCCTTTGGGTGTCTTTTTTTGTATAAAGCAATCATATAATCCCATGTCCTTGATCTGAACATTGTGGAGTCCTAGAGTCCAGTTTTCTCCATCAAAGCTTGTGCGGTTCAGGTACTTGGCATTCACGTTATCAAGTTTCTCTCTGCCAAAATAGTGCTCATACAGAACAGACTTTTTCTGGTCCTGCCAAAATACTACCAGCTCACTCAGGCTCATATTCTGGGCCTTTGTAGGATGGCATGGCAGATACGCAGTCCTATTGAAATAAGCTTGCCTCTTCATGGCAGCGGCATCTAAAACAGAGAAACTGAGAATTAGGGAAGAGGAAACAAGAAGGAAGAAATTCCATTCTCCCCACGCAGCACCCAGCCTCCAGCTTTCCCGCCAGCGATGGTACTGGACAGATGGATGTTAGCATCTAGAACTGGGCATCCATGCTGGGCATCTGGGTTCGACCCTTGCTCTCGTTCCACTGGTCCCGTGTGCAGACTGTGGCCTTTGTGAGTCCCAGTTCTCTCTCCTGATTAAGGAGGAGGTCTGAAGTAAAGTCCAGGATTCTCTCTGGCACTATCACTCTGTGGATTTCTAAACCAGAATATTGACCATGACCACTGTGGTTGTCACGGGCTTCCACAGCTGCTAAGCAGCCCCCCTAAACCCTCCCTGTCCCATGCCATCCTCCTACTCTTTGGTTTGCTACTATAATATACATACACATATAGATTGTAGATGTAGATGTAGATGTAGATATAGATATAGATATAGATATAGATATAGATATAGATATAGATATAGTGACTCTTGAGAGATTGTGGTGGCCAGAGCACTTAAAGATGTGAGTAGAGTGTCGGGAGTGAACTCTAAGTGGGAAGGTGAGGAGGTGTGTCACATGGAGAAAACCCCAGAGAAACCGACTTGCTACTCCCAGGCAGCATTGCCTCTGGAAACTTTTATAACCTAAAGGGAACATGCTGGAAAAGTTCAGAGAAAGGACATGTTGGCATCAGCCAGCTTGTAGGACGCTTTTCTGGGCTGCAGAGCTACTTGGGACTCAGCAAGGAAAAAGCAAATAGAGGAAGCTGAGAGGCGGAGGGTGAGGCGAGGGTGCTGTTATTGGTCCCCGTCAAGTTGGGAGCTGCCACGGGGAGCAGACTGGAGAAGGTTCTGCATAAAGACATAAAGAGCCATTCATCTTTCAGGATTCCAGGCAGGGATGAGCGGGCTCCCACTAGAGTGTCGGCGATGCAGGGCAAGTTAAATTGACCTGATCCATGGGCCTCCCTATAAAGGACGTAAATAGACAGATAGCACTTGGCAAAACTGAACCGCCTGCAGACCACCATGAGAACCTAGGATCGAGAGGTTGTGAGATGTCTCAGGGGATGCTCCAGGCACCAGTGACATAAACATGAATGTCTGGGTTGGAGAAAGAGGGGAATCCCTGAGTTCCCACAGCAGTGAAACTGGGCCCTGAGGACAGTTTACTCCATCCGGCCTTCTGTTACACCTTTGTTCATTTCTCAAGCACGAGGCAAGAGTGCCACCTACTGTAAATGTTCATAGTGCTGCGAGGGTTGGTGTGGGCAGAACCCATTCTGGTGTGGGTCTAATCTATCGTGTGGTTCCGGGCAGATGATCTAATAGAGAAACCAAGCAGGCAGCTGAAACGTCGACCAGCTATAGGGTGGGGTGGCATTATTGTTCAGCTATCAGCCGCATTTTCTCCAGCTGGAAGTGAATTCACCCTGAGTTTCTTATATCTTCTTGACACACAGGTTTTCTTTTCCTCTATGAAGACCCACAGTACCTTCCTTTCCTTCCTTCCTTTCCTTCCTTCCTTCCTTCCTTCCTTCCTTCCTTCCTTCCTTCCTTCCTTCCTTCCTTCCTTCCCTTTTCAAGACAGGGTTTCCCTGTGTAGTCCCAGATGTCCTGGAACTAGCTCTACAGACCAGGCTGGCCTTGAACTCACAGAGATCTGTCTGCCTCTGCCTCCCGACGTGTGGGATTTAAAGCATGCGGGGTGAAAAAGCAAACAGGATTAAAAGCGTGTTCTGCCGCCACCGCCTGGCCCCTACTTTGCTTTCTATGTGCTCTCTCTACTAACAGACAAGTGCGACTTCTCCGACACAGGCCTCTTCTCCAGAAGATAACTGAGACTTCCTCCTCACCTCCGTTTCCTCTTTACTTACAAATACAAAGTAGACCAAAGACATTGGCCTCATCTGGGGGCTGGTCAGAAACTTAGACTCTCTGGTTCCACCCAGGATCTGAATCAGAGTCTGTGTTTTTACCAAAAACTCCTATTTGGGAAATGGAGGAAATCAGAGATGCAGACCTGAACACACTCATTTCCACCCTCTCCAAACCCCTTCTCCTCCCCGTGGGGTAGAATCGCTCTGTAGCCTCAGTGGAACTGAAAGTAATTCACTGTCTACATGCTTGGGCTCATCACCAGACTCTGGTTTTCTTGATGTCACTCTGAACCAGGAAGAAACATCTTCTTAACTGTGACCAAATGGGGAAGATTTGACACCAGGTCTGTTTTTTCCCCAGTGGCTTCAGGCCTCCAATGCTGTGGTCCCCGGAACTTGGGGCCACTAAGTCAGTGAACTCCCTGGGATTCCATTGGTGGAAATCACTGACAATCCCTCCCTCCTCTACCACTTGGGCAACAGAAATGGCTTGGATTTACTTGTGACCGATTGCTATGATGATGTCAGGAGCAAGGCACATGGGATTCAGCCATATACTCCCCCAACCAGGAAATAGAGACCGCGAATACTAAAGGAAACCATCTGAATGCCACACGGAGCTCTCGGTCTGAGAACTCTGTAAGTCTGTGACCCTACCAGAACGACAGCGTTCCCTGGTCGCTACCCCAGACTCAGGTCGTGTTTTAATCATCTCTTCCTCGTGTCACAACAGTTATTACACTCAAGGTCTTTTTTCTAAAGCTTTTCTAGGCTTGCTGGAAGCCCTGTTCCATTGTACTAGACTCCACTATTGATGAATCTCTTCAATAAATATACCCTTAAATGTTCTTTCCATGAAATCTGGATCTACGCAAAGGACTCCATGTGGCCCCCAGATGCAGTCCCTCTCCACTTAGAGGGATCTATACTCTCTAACCTATCTAACCCGTCTCACTGATTGTGAGCCATTAATTATTGGGTACTACCTCTCCATTCACGGAGGATTTTGGCATTATATTCAAGGCTGTTCTTCCTAACCAAGTTTCAACATAACTGCCAAGATGATCTACAAGTTTGCCCATCAACAATGAGTCTACCCGCAACCGTGTATCAAAGTTGCAAAGACCTTCACCCACAGACTAGTTCAGAAGCCTTCCGTCTGCCTTGACATGATCTCAAGCACTGTCACCTGAGGCTCAGCTCCTCAGACCTCGGTCTCAACACATTCATCTCCACCCAGAACCTGATTCCCCCAGGCTTCTCTAGCGGCCTCTTATCTATTCCTTTCATCAAGGCTTTGGCTTTCTTAGACCTCAGTCTTGACTCCACACTGCATTCTTTCCCCAGAAGAATGCTTTGAGACGCGAGAACTCTCATTTGGTTTTGAATAATGGCTCTTGAATCCTTGATCCATACTAAATGTGACCTAGAAACCAGATTAGTTTTGCAGTGCTGGAGAGAGAAATTGAATTTTTTCGTTTCATTTTAATTAATTCAAGTTTAACAAGTCGCATATGGCTAGTTATATATATATATATATATGAAGAACATAGAAATAATTCAGCTTTTTAGCCATTTCTCACCAGTCAGGTCAGTAAATAGGCCTTGTTACCTTAGAAGAACTCACACTGAAGAAACGGCTTTGGATCTATAGATCAGATCTTATACTGGGCGGACGAGCCCCATTAGAGGAAATAATTCCATTGAACAGACAGGTAACGTTTGACATTTGAGATGTTCTATCTCTCTGAATGCGGCTCATCTCAAACTGGTCCCACTGCTCCTGCTTTTCATTTTAGTTAGATTCCCCTAGTGAGCAGAAACACCTCCTCCCCCCACCCCACTGCTCAAGCCCATCTCTCATGAAGCATTCCCGATAACAGATGTTAGCAGCCCCCACCAGTGCATCCCTGTCCTCTCCCGATCTGACCGGTCCACCAAAAGTCGCTCAGTTTTGGCGTCCAGCCTAATTGGAATAAATTTCCTCAGGCTGACGCCCTGGCTTGTGTGGCTGTTCTCACGCCTGGATTTATTCTGGATGACCATTGATTCAAATGCTAACAGATTGATCCAAACTGTTATCAGTTCAATAACCTAGTGCAGTTATCGATTCAATAACCCATCTGCAGTGCATAGCTTTCCCTGGAGTCCTGGGCACCATACCCAGTGGCTTGCTGGACACTTTCATTTAGAAAGCAGGGGATGCTCTCTTCTTCCTCTTAAAACTTCCTCCCCATCTCTACTCAATGCCATTCTACCTGCCATCATCAGATTATCTGCAGGAAATGCCCAGATACACACACACACACACACACACACACACACACACACACACACACTGCATGGGAGATCAGAGGTACATCAGCCAAGGGTGGTGGGTGACTACGAAGCAAAAACAAGTGCTCTCAGAAAAGGAATCTTGATTTACCTGGAGGCCTTAGGGGCATTGTCTTTTAAGTTTCCCTTTACAAGCAAGGAAGGTCCATGCAAGAAGGGCTACAAGTGTTTTCATTTCCACGGCTAGAAAAATCAAAACAGGGTCACCTACACTAACATCCCACACCGCCAAACCCAAACCACCTTGCTACCTGACTTTCCAAGAGATTTGGAGAATGGGATATCCAAACTTCTCAGACTAGTTTATCAGCACAACAGGGAGGCTCCCTGAATGCATGCACCACACATCTTACACGAGACAATCTGTTATTACCCAGCACATTAGTTTTCTACTGTTCTCTCTCCGTCTTGCAAGAAAGTGTCATTGCAATGGCCAACCCCATTTTCAGTTTCTGTTTTTTTTTTTTTTTCCTCCAGCCTTTCTCTCTCCATAAAACCAACCTCTTTTGCTTAGCCCTTAGGGATGCCTATTCTATTTCACGGAATGGAGTGATTGTTAGGAATATTTCCTAACATAAACTCCCTGCCGACACAAAATTTCCAACCAAGCCAAATCAAAACAAGCCAAATTAAGAAATATCCAGGTTTAATGGGAGATCTGCCCTCTCAGGTGGCCCCGAGGGGAAACCGGGAAGCAGAGAAAACACTACCTCTGGGAGGAAGAAAGGGAGACCACATGTTCTTCTTTTGGGGGACCACCTAAATACCCTGGGGAGTGGTCCTGACCCCACCCCCAGAGAGGGATCAGCACCTGGCCTGCTGGGATTTGGAGTCCAGACCAGGCCAGGGGGCTGGGATAGATGCGAGGGGCAGGGGCCTACGCTCCCAAATGGACAGTGATGTGTGATGCTAGAATAAGAAAATAAAACCTATTAAGATTTTTAAATTATCCACAAAGAACCTCACTGCCTGCCATCTTGGAGTCCTGAGATCCTTCGTAAATCACACTCAGGAAGTTCAGAGCGGGTACCAGGTGACTACACACTCAGTTCTAGCTAGCAGAATACTATTAGGCAGCAAGGGAGAAAAACAAACAAACAGACCTCGAATCAGGACCATGCAGCATTCCAGGAGCTGCAAACTTGGTAGAACCAACATAGAGGGGAACTTTAACACAGACTCCCCGCAGTACTTGGGAAACTGGAAAGGACCATGTGAGGTAAGACCCACTTTGAAGGGATGACAGAGGTGTGACTAGAATCTGAGATTCCACAGGTGAAGCCTCTCCAATGGACTGGACCAGCATCTATGATCCAATCAGCCAGTGGAAGACCGAGACAGGAGAACCCAACACAGAAGAGCTGCAAGGAGTGAGGCAGGCTTCTGGGAGTTGGGGAAGGCATACGGACAGACTCCATACTGAATCCCCACTCTCGGGCCACATCATACCTAAGTCTCCACTGGGATCCTCACCTCCTACATGTTCTTCTCCCTCCCTGGTACCCAATGCCTATTTAGCAGGCCAGTGTGGTTCTGCTTTGTTCTTGCCCTGTATCGCTTGTTCTTTCCTCCTTAGTCCTTTCTTTTTCATTCTCCCCTCCTAAAGAGCATAGGTTGGCCATGGTTTCAAAAGGCTCTGTGTCTCAGCCTCCTGAGAGATGGGATCGTTTTACGTTATCTGATAGCATACATTTCTCCCTCTCTACAGTCGACAATTAACAAAAATACCCTCAATTCTCTGCCCATTTTTGTTCCTAGAATCCCTCCTTTCCCCTACTTTCTACAAACCCAGTTCATGAGCCTTATTGTTTTGTTCTTTTATTTTCCTTTCTATTCATACCCACAGTACACAATCTATTAAAACACACACACACACACACATACACAAAAGATCTTTAAATTAGTGTGAAGTCGGCCTTTGATGCCGCAAACACGTTTGAAACCAACGGGGCCAAATCCCAGGTCATATTTAAAAAACAGAATTAAGATTCCCTTTCTCAAAAAGAAAAACCACAGCCTCAAGGTTTTGTTTGTTCCCAGGAAGCCCACTCATTAGGGAGCCTTACTCTTTCTTACCAATTTCCATTCTTAATCCTCAACAACCCTCCTCCTGTCTGACAGCTCATTCATTCTCTCTGGGATCCACTAAAAACATGTTTTTATGAGTGACTAACTGGGGTAAGACACTGAGGACTGAGTAAGATAGGTACATTTGAAAAGGTCCTGAGGCAGTGACTGAGCAAAGTGACTCTTTGGGCACAATAGGTGTGAACTGTCAGTACACCCCAGGTATCTGTTTCAGTGCCCAGTCAGCAGTGATGGGAAGTAGGAGCCCAAAGCAAACAAACACACAGATGCTACTTCATCCAACCATCCAGGCCAGAACCTGCAAAAGCCTGGAGGAAGACAGTGTTCTTTTCCACAGAGCACTGGATCAGAGTGTGAGACTGTTTTGTGTACATCTTTAAGCGAAGAAAGACTCGACCACTCCAGGTTTGCTGTTGAATCAGATGTCGTTCAGAAACAAGAACAGAAATGAGAACCCTAGAACCTGGAAATTTCTTGTGGGTGGCTTTGAACTTAATAACACATTCTAGGTCCATTTAATGCTGTTCCTATGCACACAAATGTGGGTCATTCACTGGGGCATAGATACCAATGTCCCCATCCTAGGAATAATGACTCTCTCAGTAGCCATCAACTGCCATGAGCTCTTCAGCTAGGGGTAGGGATGAGCTCCTCCCTGCTCCTTGATGAAACTTTTAACTGATGTGGGATGCTTTTATTGGTTGTTGAATAAAGCTGTTTCGGCCAACGACTTAGCAGAGTAAAACCATGCAGGAAATCCAAACAGCGATACATAGAGAGAGTAGGAGGAATCAAGGAGATGCCAGCTGGATGCCAAGGAAACAAGACATGTAGAAAATGAAGTAACACTACAGCCACGTGACAATACATAGGCTAATAGAAGAGGGTGAATTTAAGATGTAAGAGCTAGCTAGAAATATGCCTGAGCCATTGGCCAAGCAGTGTTGTAATTAATATAGTTTCTGTGTGATTGTTTGGGTCTAGGTGACCGGGAAACAAAGGCACAATCTCTGTTTACATTTAATTCTCTTGATCTTGTGGTGGTCTTGTGCAAGGTCTCTGTGAATTCTTGACACACGGTCTCTGTGAATTCACGTGTGTAGCAGTCATGTCACGCCCAGAGGCCAACCTTTCACAGTTCTCCTCCCCATCCTCTGGCTCTTACACCCCTCCCATCCCTCCTCTCTCTGGTGATGCTCGCTGAGCCTTGGGGATTAGGGTGGTCCATACAGCTGTCCCATGTATGCATAGTCAAAGTTGAGAGGAAGATGGGAGGTATTTTAGAGGGGGCTGAGGGCTTGGAGAGAAGGAGTAGGGTGGATATGACTAAGGCACATTGTATGCATGTTTGCAATATTCAGAAAACAAATTAAAGAAGTATACTTATAAATGATTAAGATAGCTAAGAAATGAAAGGTTGAGAAATGGATGGCGACTCTTTGCTTTATCCTTACTTTTAGTGGTGAGTGAAGAACTGGCAAGTTCATGTTCTGGTGGCTGATGCTGATTTTCTACCCTCTTTAAATCTGTTCTTCCCCCAGCATCTTCACACACATCCCCTCACCACCATGAAACCCAATCAGTTATTGTGCAAGAGTTTTTCTTTCTTCTTATAGATTCAATGTTATCACCTCCCTTTTGAGGAGCTAGGAGTTTCCACACAGTTTCAAAGCGGGTCAGAAGAAAAATAACACCTGCCTTTGGTTTTGATGGGTTTCACAACTTTACTTGCTTGTTTTCAAAGGGCTGAGCCAGAAAGTCTGGGGACAGGAAAGGTGTTTCGGTTAAGCTGTCACTGAATATTTGTCTCCAGGGCATTTCTCTCCGAGGTCATAAAAGCTAAGCTGGCCACTGTGGCAGGCAAGGCTAACCTCAGCCTTAAGGACATCTGAGGTGTGGTTTAAGATAAGAGGAGGATGTGAAGGAGGTAGTGTGTGAGCAAGAAAGGACGAAACTGAAGCAACATCATCCACCAAAGCTATTAGAATCACAAAGAAAACCAAAAATGAAAAAAAAAAAAAAAGAGCCTGTTGCTCATTGCCTCGGAAGCTTGACAGCGGGAATCAGGAGCCGCAGCCTGCTGTCACTCCTCAGTGACATTCAACCTGCACTGCTGGGGATGAATCTGGGCTCTCTCATTAGGAGCTGTGTTGATCTTGAGTCAATTACTCAAACTTCTCTGTACTTTAGGGACCTTGGCTTAAAATGGGGAATAATGACAAGAGCTAATGCAGCAAGTTCTTGGGATTTTTAAATGAATTGCTCTTCATAAAGTGCTCAGAACAGTCAGCCACACAGTTTATAAAGTACACACACAGACACACGCACACACATACATACACACAGAGACACATATACAGATACATACACACATAGAGATACATACACAGACACACACAGAGATGCGTACACACAGAGACACATTCAGACATGCACACATACACACATGCAGATATGAGCACCTGTGCCCATACTCATGTATACACATGCACAACCTATCTTTTTCTCCCCCCTCTGTGATACGTGTGTGTGTGTGTGTGTGTGTGTGTGTGTGTGCCTATTGCCTTTCCACCTCCCCAGAAGCTGAGACCCCAGGTCACTGGCCCTGGCAGGAGACAGCTACTGTTCTCCTACATTGCTAATGAATAGGTGAGCATCTATAGATGTCAGACAGGTGGCCTCAGAAAGCTATGGTGCTAAGCAGAAACCACAAATCACAAAAAGGCCCATCTCTACCCGCTGAGATGTGAGGGAATATCTGTTCACAATGCCCAGCTCCTCCTCAGCCAGCCAGGGCTGGGTACAGTGGCAAAGGGCCTGTTATATGACAATGATGGAGGAGGTGGTTTTGTGGCTGAGCTGGCTAGTCAGAGGCCAGATGGTCAGGAGGGGCCTGAGGATGCTTCAGGCACACGGGAAGCTCGGGCACCCTGACCTGGCGCCAAGACTGAGGAGGCTTCTCTGAGAACTGGGGTGGAGAAAATGAGTGACAGGAAGGGTGGGTCAGCAGAAATAAAACAGCACTGAGTTGCAGGATGAATGCTAAGGCCTCCAGCCAGCTGCCCAAAGATGCATCCCAGAGAAGAGCTTACCAGGAAAGGCTGAGTCCTAAGAGGCCCTACAAAGCTAAACTATTAAGAAAAAGATCACACAATTCAAATGCAAAAATGTCACCCAGCAAGAGGAGACTGTGATGGGGAGGGGGAGGGTGGCCATTGTTTGTGCGGGAGGGAAAGGAAATCTTAATTAACTGTGGTTATCTTATTCATTTCTTCCAAGTCACAGGACTTGTGCAATGTAGCACTAGGGCCCTTCTGGGGGTGTTAATAGGTTTACAAAGGGGGGGGGGATCTGTGCAAGGCAGAACCCCGAAGCAGAGTCACATAGCATGACCAGTATGAACTCAGACACAGGCTAAGGGAGAAGGGTGTGAGCAAGAAGCGGTACATCAAGAAGCTTTATAAGGCTCACCGGCTGTTTCCCAGGGCCCTGAGAATCCTGGAAAGGGGGACAGAAAGACCAGAGTGTGTACAGGTGGAGCCAAATCAAAGGCTTCGCTGCAGTGGCCTTCCGTGGCCCCCCAGGAGCCCTGGAAGGGACATTCTGCCTTGTGCAGTGTCCAGATCCTGGGGTTTGATGGAAGGGCAGAGATTTGCCCAGACTGGAGACACCTGTCCTGACCCTTCCTTGGTCTCTAGGAAAGTTATTTGCTATGGAGTCTTAGGCAACTCTCAGGCCTGGGCTTGCAGTGGTCCGACTTACTGGGAGACAGCCGAAGGCCTCCGGGCCTTTACCCAGGAAAAAGGTTCTTACCCGAGAGCACGAAGACGGTCACAAAGAGGAGTCCCAATACCATGGTGCTAGAGTTAAAAAGAGAAAATACAACTTAGTTAGCAAGTGAGACGGAGAACATCCCTGCACCCAAGCACGACCTAGAGATGGCGTTTGGAACTCCTGTGGCCCGGGGTGTGGCGGAGTCGATGCCGAACACCCTCGGCAGCCGTTTTTCGCCCTTAGCTCCACTCAGAGGCCTTACTACCCAGCCTCCTCTGCGGTGGGGCTGGTCATGCAACTGGGCCCTGACCAGAACTGAGGGCAGAAAAGCTAGCCGCCGCTTCCAAACATAGCAACAGAGGCCTCCTCCCACATCCACCCCCTTCTTCCCGGCTCTCCCATCTTCCTTCCCAGATTCAGGAAATTCCAAGGGCAGATAAGATGGCCCAGTCTCACAAAGGCAGAGACCTGGTTTCCAGAACGAAGTCATAAAATGGTGCTCTCTGGCCCTCCCCACCCTCCCCACAACTGATCTGGACTGGGTGGCATTCGCAAGAAGCACTTGATGTTGTGCGCGAAAAGGCTGTGGGACAACCTGCCTTAGAGCATAGCTCCTCCCTTTCCTCGAACAGTGCAGGGTGGGGGAGCGGGGCGGGGGGGGTGCGAAGGAGCACAGACATTTAAGTAAAATCAAAGTTCCTTTGATTTCCTGGGGTTTTCATAAATGTCGCCCGGAGAGCTCGTGAAACGCGTTCCTGGACTGTGCGCTGAGAGTCTGACAGGCAGTTGAGATGAAGCCTGAGTTTAACAATTCCCAGGGCCGCACTTTGAGAATTACTCCGTGGGACATCCGCTTCATCCGTAAGATAATCCGAGGAAAGAGTCACACGTGGCCTTATAACATCCAGCCCCCCCTTTTTCTCCCTGCTTCTCTGCTCACCCACTCCCCATAGACCAAGATGACTGCGGGGCTTACAGGAAACACAGGATAAGGGCCGACATTAGAAAATGGTGGGAAAGCAAGCTAGTTACAGCAGTTTGGAGCCGATCCCAAGACAAAGCCAATGCTAAATGCGTGCTATGAAAATATGCCACCTTCCTGCTGGCTGCAAGACGTAACAGTCTCGGCTCCAGCACCACCTCTGCATGCACGCCGCCATGTTCCCGGACTCGATTGTCGACTGAAACTCTGAAACTGTTGAGTGAGTCAGTTTTCTCCCTCTCAATTAAATGTCCACCTTATAAGAGTTACCAGGGTCATGGCGTCTCTTAACAGCAATAAAATCTCAAACAAAGGCAGAAGTTTTAAAAAAAAGAAAAGAAAATTCGCCACCTTGTATTGGGTGGCGCACCAGCAGGTGGAGTAATACCTGGCTTTGTGCATAAAAGGAAACTGTGAATAGGGAAGAAATGCTATTATTTACTCGATGGCAGAAATTTCTTCCTTGGAGAGTGGATTGTCTAAAGCCATTCTCCATCCGTCAGGCTGTGTATGCAGCCTTCCTTCTGCTCTTAAGGCGCTTATCACAGAATAATGGGCTAAAATGTGTTTTGTGGGGGGGGGGAGGTGTGCATGTGTGTCTGTGTGTCTTGTGTCTGTCTGTGTGTGCATGTTTTAATCCCCGTAGATTGTGATTTTTTAATTAAGAACTTTTAGAGATTATTCTTGCACACAGCACAAAAATTTTAAAGTAGAGGTGATTCTTGGGCACAGTAATACATGCATTTAATCCCAGCACTTGGGAGGCAGAGGCAGACACCCACCTATCTCAGTAATTCCTAGGCCAGGCTGGCCCATACAGTTGTAGGCTAGCAAGGGTCCATAGTGAGATCTGGTGTGTTTGTTTGTTTGTGTTAAAGTAAAGGTGATGTATTTAGTTAATTTTCTTGTTGTCACAACAAAACAACTGACAAAAAAGCTCAGAGTTTTGGGATCCAGTCCAGGGTAGCAGGGAAGGCATAGGGGTGGGAGCTGGAGGCACCTGGTCACATGGGCCCCTCAGCCAGGAAGCAGGGAGAGGCTGGTGCTCAGTTAGCCTTTTCCTCTCTATTCAGTCTGAGAGCCCAGTCCGCAGAGTGGCGCAGCCCACACTTAGAATGGGTTGCCCTACTTTAATTAACCCAGTCTAGAAACTCACACACTCAAACGTGTCTCCTGGGCGACCCTCGATTCTGCCAAGAGGGCAGCAGTTATTAGCTATCCCAGTGATAAAGAGTAGGAAGCAAGTCTCTCTCAGCTCTGGTCCCTGGCCATCGAACTTCCTTCCAAAGGTTGCCTGGAATGATCACTGACGCCTCTTGCAGTTTCTTGCCTTCACTTAGAGTTATTTTAGACAAAAAGCCAAGCCCCCCCAAAAAAAAGAAAGAAATAAAAAAAAACAACAAAACGAAACAAAAACAAACAAAAAACAAAACAAAAGAACAACAAAATAATACCACAGATCCATATGCATTCCTATTTCATTTAAAAACCCAAATAGTAGTGTGTGGTGCATAGCTTTTCACACGTGCTACCAGACTGAGGATAATTTTATAGCCATATTTTTTAGTTCCCTCATATTAATAGTTGCGTATTATTCCGCTCTAGTCTGTTTGCTACAAATAGTCATTTGACAGGTATTTCAGTTGTTCCCAATGCTCTGTTGTAACGAAAAACCCGAACAGTCCCTCACCTGCAGAAACTGGTTGTTTCTGAGCAGGAGAACTGCGTGACCAAGAGCTAAAGAGAGTGCCATTTTAGCTTCCAAGGATATAGACCTGCTGCCCCCCCCCCCCGCTTATGCATTAAAATTTCCACCAACAGGCGGCTGCTTATTCTCACACACTTTTTATTTGTTCGTTTCCTAATTTGTGATCTGCACCATCCACAGGCTAAAAAATGACACATCAAAATAAATTTTTGGCAGTGCTGGGAATTGAACCCAGGGGCTGTGTGCATGCCAGGCAAGTGTTACATTAACCTAGCTCCTTGGGCCTCTCATTGAAATTTTTTAAAAATTGCATTTAGATGTGGTAAAGCGCATACAAAGTTTACCGGACTGATCTTTTTCAACTGTGCAGTGGCATGGAATAGATGCACACTGTGGAATCACCAACGCCTTTATCTCCTGAAGTCTTTCCGTTTTGCAAGATAGAAACTCTGGACTCAGCAAACAGTGGTTGTCCCTTCTTCCCTTCTGTCATTCTCTCCGATATCACCTTCCATTGTCATGGATCCGGCTACTTTAGGTGTGAGTGGGAATCTTACAGTATTACTTAGCTCAGTACCGTAGGGACCTCTCCATCAGGAATTATCCGTATTATCGCGCCTGCCAGAATTTCCATACTTTAAAAGATGCTCACACTGCATCTGGCTTATTATCAGCTCCTCTGCAGGTGGCTGCTTGAATCACGTTCGCCTTCTGAGACCCGTGAAGAGCGCTGCTGTGACCGTGGACACACACACTTCTTCCCAGGCTTCTGCTTTCACTTCTTTAGACTTAACACCAAGAAGTGGAAGAGGAGGTCATATGGAAATTCTATTTTAAACTCTCTGAGGAACCACCATGCAGCAGCACTCGTTCACATTCCCACCAAGGGCACCCAGGGGCTGACTTCTCCACGTCTTTGCCAACACTTTTCTGATTTGTTTTTCAAAGTCTAAGCCATCCTGTTGAGGTGAGGTGGTTTCCACTGTCATTTCAAAACTAATTTTTCTCATGAATCTGATCATCCTATCAAATGATTAAGACATTCCTATTTCTTATTACATGTGCTCATCATATTTATTATTATTATTATTATGATGATGATGATGATGATGATGATGTCTGGCTTTCTCTATCAGTGGCTAAAATAGTAGATGTTTGATATATGAACCAAATATCTGGTGCCCAGTAACTAACTTTCTCCTTTTTTCCTTCCCTCTTGTAATGGACTTTAGGGCGTTTATTAATATTATTAATTAATTATTTTCATATGTTTTACATCCCGACCGCAGTTTCCCATTTCTCCTCTCCTCCCTTCTGCCCCTCCCCCATCTACTCCTCCTCTGTTTCTGTTCAGAAAGGGGCAGGCCTCCCATGGATCTCAGCAAAGCACAGAACGTCAAGTTGAGGTAGGAACTGCTCCTCCCTCGGTGCCGTAAGGGTGGGCGGAGCAACCTAGTGTGGGCAATAGGTTTAGCATTGTCTGCTGAACTCAGCTGACATGGTCTGAGGGCAAAGCCTGGGAACCTGGTCCCAACTTTTCACACTAAGTCACTCACACCATCCTATTTACCATGGATCTGAAGGCTGGGGCCTCTTTCCGTCTGAATTCCTACCAACAGGAGTCTGTTACAAGACCAGAAAAAAATCAGTCCATTTAGGTTAAATGGACAAGGAACTTTCCCCCGCCCGACATGACTAACAAACAGGGACACAAAGTCAAATTATGCTTTGTTATAAACTTAACAGACTAGTTTAACTCAAATAATCACATAAAACCACGATGGCAGTGGCACTCAATTTGTGGGTTGCAACCCTTTTGAGGGTGAAATAACTATATCACAGAGGTCACCTAAGACCACTGGAAATGTCAGATATTTATGATCCATAACAATAGCAAAATTACAGTTAAGAAGTAGCAATGGAAATAACTTTAGTGTTGGGTGTTACTACAACATGAGGAACTGTATGAAACGGTCCCAGCATTAGGAAGGTTGGGAATGGGTGCACTATGGATTTGGGGAATCTTGAACAAATGGATTCCTGTAACTTAGTGGGTGGGACTAAGCCCTGCCCCTGCCCAGGAAGTCCAGGTTGATACAAATCTCTCCCTTTGGAAGTCTTGTCTTTCCCTGAGCCGAAGCAACAACCTCCTGCACTTCCTTGCATTGATTGGTACCAGTTTTGTTGAGTGTATTTTGCTTTTTGCAGGGTGAGGATGTGAAACAGGGTCTTGCTCTATAACTCAGGTTTGCCTCAAAGTCAGGATCCTCCAAGTACTGGGATTATAGACTTGCATAAGCACGCCCAGCTGAGTACGGGCTTTATTCTCTGAAACTACCTACAAGAAGCCCACCGTGCTTGAGCAAAAGGCCTTCAGGGACTTCAGGACAGCAATCTTCTCCTTCCGCACACTCTGGCCTGCCAGGCAGTCATGGTTCTTTAGGAAAGCACCCCTAATGCTCATGTGGAAACTTCACACCAGCCTGGCAAACACTGGAAGACACCTCCAGTGTCCCTTCCTAAAATGCGGACACAACTCTCCGTTAGAAAAGGTGTGTGTGTGTGCATGCATGTGTGTGCATGTGTGTGAGCGTGTGAGCATGCGCATGTATGCACATGTCTGTGCGTGTGTGCACACGTGGTGTGTGTGTGCACGTGAGTGTGTGTGAAGGTAAGGAAGCCAGTTCCTCCACTCTTGTTGGCTTAGATGAGCAGAAATGTCACTTCCCCCAAAATGAACTGCCCCAGCTTCAAATACAGTTAAGACTTTTGCCAGGTGGCTCAAGAAGTGGAAAATATCAGAGGGAGCGTTCAGCAGAGGCAGCGGGAAAGGAAAGGACCTAAGAATTTATGGGGGATTCGCTGACAGATTTCTGTCACTAGAAGCAGAATAAGGCCTGAGAGGTGGGTGATCTAGTGAAGAATGTAAAAAGGAATAGGGTTCACATAAGAAGAGTTACATTCTAGAAACCAGAGCGCCCTACCATTTCCACTGACTCTGTGTGCTGGGCCTTTCACAAAGCATGATCAAGAATGGTCTGGTGAATGACGGATTGCCCTGTTGATTTTCACGGCAAGGTGAGATGGTTCATCCCCCGTAAGACAGATGAAGAACCAGTTTCAAGGGGTGAAGATATGTTTCAAGGCCATGTACCTGCTAACAGCAGAATTGAGATTTAAACCAATCTAAGTCTTCTGACTTTTCTTTAACACAGTGTGGCCCCTGGAAAAGTGCCAGCAAGA
Organism: Alexandromys fortis; assembly: GCF_014885135.2. Classification (NCBI taxonomy): domain Eukaryota; kingdom Metazoa; phylum Chordata; class Mammalia; order Rodentia; family Cricetidae; genus Alexandromys; species Alexandromys fortis. Next base: position 2,323,529 of record NW_026068088.1, read on the forward strand.
TTCAGTAGTGCATGGTTAAAAAAAAAGATTCTGAATCTGGTGGGGCAAAAGGAGGCACCACACCCTCAGAACATACCTAAAACCACTATGAGACCCTTGGGGATCCCCTGGGATGGGATGGAGTCAAAGCATCCATTTGCATCAGGGGGTCTTGTCCTCATAGGCCACTCATTCCATAGATTCTGCTTGAGCATCCCCTCTGGGCCAGGCTATGAGCACAGGCACACTGCAGGGATTCTGAAAAAAAGTAAGCAGGAAAGGGGGGGCATAAGAAAGGGATCTGCTCAGTTCTGAAGGAGTAAATGAGATCTAGTTGAGGCAGAAGATGGGAGAGGAGGTGACACTAAGAACCACATTCCTCTGAAAGGGGAAATTCTGAAAAATTTCCCTGTGAGAAATTGGGAGGAAGGCAATGGAAAAGTCTTCATCTCGAACATAGAGATAATTGGGGTACCAGGGAAATGCTGCTAAGTTGGATGTAAAGATCGTAGGCCTGTGTCCCTCATATAACACTGAAACAGAAGGCAGAGTGTCTGCAAATAAGTCAAGTTAAAAAACATGACAGGGAGTGACAGTATTAAGTTTCCCCCAGAGTATACAGTATTCTTGCTCCCGGCTAAACAGCACGTGCCACCACTGGAGGAAGGACCAAGTCTGACAGCTTGAGCGTGCTAGGGCCCGGCCACTGCTCTATGCCCATGCATGTCTATGGACAGAGATCCTGAGGGATGTCCATTGCTGGAGCCTCTGTCTGCCTCTAGCGTGACACAATATACCAAGTGCTTCAGAGAGTCCCCAGAGCTGAAGCCACAAGCTTACTGCAGCTAGCATTGTCTTTGAGGCTCTGGGAGAAACAGGGTGGGGTTATTTCCTTTGATAAGAAGTTTCTGAACAGTAGAGAATAGACATTGCTGGAGTCGTGTGCTTTCGTCCTTACCAAGGCCCTGAATAGACATGTTTGGGAGCGGTATAGAATCACCACCATCAAGATCTGGGTGGTGGTGGCATCACTCGTGTGTTTCAACAAATATTCATTGAGTCACACACGGTGCTCAGTGCTGAGGGCAAGCGGTGAGCAAAGTCAGAAATGCCTTTCTTTCGTGCAGTTTGGTGAAGAAGCAAGATAATTGTCAAACATAAACAAATGCAAAATTTTTACTCTGAAAAGTGCAACAGAAGAGAGGTTTCTGATGCATGAAAAACTTTCCACAAAACTCGTCTACACTGAGATTTGAAGGATGATATGGTAGACTCAACATGGTCACCTGTCCTCTGGTGTCCCCCCTTAGATGTGGTGTCTAATCACTTCTCCTGACTCTAGGGCTGGCCCATAGAATGCAGCATTTTATGCTGCCCAGGATTCTGAAACTAGGTCAGGAAAACCCTTGAAACTCCTACATGTCCTTTTTAGAATGTATTTTCTAAGCATCTGAGCCCACCATGTAAAATGGTCCATTATCCGGACACCGCAGTGGCAGAGAGCCCACGTGTGAGTTTGGGTCAACAGTCCTAGCAAAGTGCAGCCTTCCAAAATGTCATCTGCTTACTTCTGTCAGATGAGTGGAGGATGGGAGACTCCTTTCCACCGTCTAATTCCTGACCCACATTAACTACCTGAGTAAAATAGTCACTGTTGTCTGCCGTGCCTCTGGGGAAAGTTCCTAAGGTACTTGTAAAGAAAACAGATCCAGAGGTGCTAACCTGGGAAAGGTTGGGAGGCGTGGGAAGCAGGGAAAAGATTCTGAACAAAAGCAGCATCACTTAAAAGCACAGAAGCAGCGAGAACCCTGAGAAAAGACTAGAGAAGCCAGGAGGTGGTGGCACATGTCTTTAATCCCAGCACTCAGGAGGCAGAGGCAGGTGGATCTCTGTGAGTTTGAGGCCAGCCTGGTCTACAAGAGCTAGTTCCAGGACAAACTCCAAAGCAACAGAGAAAGCCTGTCTTGAAATACAAAACCAGCAACAAATAACGACAAAAGATTAGAGAATGTCAGTGTGGTTGAAGCACAGGCAGATGGGAGACAAGGCTCAAGAGTCCAGCATGGGGTCTTGTAGGTTGTAGTGGCAAATGGGAGCCAGCAGTTGACCTCGGTCCTGCCCCAACTTGAGGTGCCATGCTTTGTGGCAGCCCATGGGAGGCCTGCCCTTTTCTGAATGGAGATAGAGGAGGAGGGATAGGGATCGGAATAGATGGGAACGGGGAGGGAGGGAGAGGAGGGAGGGAAACCGGTTGGTGTGTAAAATAAACGAAAAAAGTTATTTAAATAAAATTAAACTTTAAAAAGAGTTCAGCATGGGTCAGAATAAGTCGCTTCACAGGTCACTTAGAAATCTATCTTTTGTCCTGACAGACATGTCCACCCCCAAAAAATTATAGCAGAGTGACATAAACAAAATTTTACATCAAAAAAGTTTTTTTGTATAATAAATGGATGATAGAGGAGTCAGAGAGATGCAAGAAGCCTACTAAGTTGGCCGCTGCAATTGTTTAAGTGGAAATGATAGCAATTTGGTCTTGGGTGGTGGCGCACGCCTTTAATCCCAGCACTCGGGAGGCAGAGGCAGGCGGATCTCTGTGAGTTCGAGACCAGCCTGGTCTATAAGTGCTAGTTCCAGGAAAGGCTCCAAAACCACAGAGAAACCCTGTCTCGAAAAACAAAAACAAAAAAAAAAAAAAAAAAAAAAAAAAAAAAAAAAAAAAAAAAAAAAAAAAAAAAAAAGGAGAGAGAGAGAAGTGGGTTGATCAAGAAATAGTTGACTACAGTAAATTGGATATATTGATGGATTAGGGTGGAAGATGAGAAAGGATTGATTGATTGATTGATTGATTCACTCACTCACTCACTCACTCACCAGTCAACTCATTCATAGCCAGCCCATATCTCTCTGGGCATCCTACTTTGCCTTCTATTGCTGGGATAGAAAAAAGCAAGCAACTTGGGGAGCAAAGGGTTTATTTGGTGTGCATGTCACAATCGCACCCCTCGGGGAGGGAAGTAGGAGCAGAAACAGGAACCCAAAGCCAAAGCCTAAAGGAGAGCACATGGAAGGGCACTGCTTCCCGCTCGCTCCTCACACTCACACACTTCACTTCCCAGGGCAGGCTCCCATGGTTGGCCGCCTCCCACGTCAATCATTAGTCAACAGACTCGCCTGCAGGCCCACTTGATGGACTCATTTTCTCGACCGAGGGAACCTCTTCCCAGATGTCCTACCTTGTGTCAAGTTGACAAAACATCAACAGCACTCTGGGCACTAAAGGACTGGCTCTCTCTCTCTCTCTCTCTCTCTCTCTCTCTATCTATCTCTATCTCTATCTCTCTCATTTAGTTTTATTTTCACATATTTACTAAAAGTGAAAATAAAAGCAATAGAAATCCTGACTCTTTTGAAATATGCAAATGACACAAAATTAGCCAAAATCTCATCAACTGAATATTCATGACATCCAAGAAGAGAGGCCCCAATGCAATGAGCCGTCAGGGTTAGCACAAAGACCTAAACCAGGGGTTTAAGATAACAGCTGTGTAAATAGAACAGCAGGCACTAGAGAAATACCATATGCAAACAAACCATACAACATCAGCACGATAGACTACATAAATCAGCACTAAGCATTCACTGGATGGCAATGGCGATGGCACTCGGGGCCTCAGGTACACTTGTCACGTGTCCCACCACTGAGCCACACCCTGAACCAAATGAATTCTGTCTTAACTAGCATGGGGGCAATGTCATCCGTGATAATCAGACCACATCGCTGTGGCATCTTGTGCAGCGAGGTCAGGGCTGCGCTTGAGTGACACCGGCAGAAGTCGGGCTTACCAAGTAAAAGGGCAAGCGATTCACCAGGGGAGAGTGCGCTGATGCAAATGAGGAACAAGTCAAAGACCTGCTTAGTGAACCCAAAGAAGAGAAGGCTGCAGGTTGGTGACCGCCAAGGGCCAATAGTGAGGGGCCTCCAGCAGGAAGGCAGGTGCTGACAGCTCTTGAAGGACAAGCAGTTCCAACAGCAGGAAGCCACAGGGAGCCAGATTTCAGTGCCAGGGGATGAGGACGTGTTAATAGTCACAATCAGAGTCAGGACTTTCTTCTGAGGTGTGTGCGATCTATCGCCAAAGCAGCTCAAGCTACTGATATGGAAGAGACTTCAAGGAGATTCTTGAATTGCTGTGTGCTTGAGCTCTGTAGCTTTTAAATCCACAGCCAAGATGTCCATCATATCTCCAGGAAAAAGAAAATAGAAGATGACCCCTGGCATCCCATCAATGAGGGGTGGAGCTGACCCCTCATTCTGACACTTATGCAGGTTGTGGGCTGAGCCACGGCATTGTTCACGAGTTCCTCCTTTATCATCAACAACTGTTAATTTTCAAGAACTTGACCGGGTTGCCACCTGCTATGTCTTTGAAGGGCTCTGCAAGCTTCCACTAACTCTTTCCAAGACACTGTATGGAGCAGTCCTCACACAGGGCAGCCTACACATGCGCTTAATATAAACCAAAGAACCATTGTCAACTGCCAGCAAGCTACTCTTACATGCTGATGGCTTCACCTGGCTAAACACCACACCTGCAGTCTTGATGCACGCAGGTACCTGAGTTCAATGTATTTGTTTTTATTTGCATAATATTCTTTGAGATTTTTTTCTCCCTCAAATTGCTGTTTCTACAGTGCTGGGCATAGTTCCCAGGCCTTGTACAGCATCTTGACATTGAGCTACACTCTTAGTTCAATCTTATACTTTTAATTGATATAGTGGTTATGCATATTTTCGTGACACAATGTGGTATTTTAAAACATTTAAACAACAAACAATGATAAGATTAGGGTAACTAGTGTAAATATCACCTCAAATCATCACTTCTTTGTCTTGGGAACATTTGTATCTAATACACACAAATAGAATCACATGAATTGTGCAAAAGTTATTGTTTTCTATTTTATGTATTCAGGTGTTTTGACTGCAGGTAAGTCTGTGCAACACATGTGTGCAGTGCCTTCAAAGGCCAGAAGAGGGCATCAGTCCCTGAAATTGCAGTTCGCAGGCAGTTGTGAGCCATGTTGGTGCTGGGAATACAACCAGGGTCCTCTAGAAGAGCAGACAGTGAACTTAACCTCTGAGCCCCTGATCAACCCTTTCAGCCATTAGCAATGGCCTTAGCTTTTAAGGACGTTTGGAAATGGAAGAATGACCATATTCATTACAGCAAGTTGTTTTGTTTTGTTTTAAAGCTGACTAGACTCGGGGAGAGACTGGACAAATAATGGGAAATTAGTTTCTGTGAATATTGCAGGAGAGTTTAACAAGGCTGGGAAGTCAGATAAGGGATTCATATCTGATTAAAGAGGAAATTGCAAGTTTGGGATTAATAGCTCAGAAAGGAAGAACGGAAGGAAGGAAGGAAGGAAGGAAGGAAGGAAGGAAGGAAGGAAGGAAGGAAGGAAGGAAGGAAGGCAGGCAGAAAGAAGGAAGAAAGAAGGAAGAAAGGAGGGAAGGACAGCAAAAAAAAATTTAAAAATGCACAAAAGCTTAAAGGAAATAGCCTCTCAGTGACCTGGGCAAAGCGGGATGCTGTCAGAGTGACTGGGATTAAAAGGCTCATGGACCTGAATGAAGAGATTAACAGTGCAGGAGCTCTGGGCATGAGAGGGAGGGGCTGAGTGCACAGGATGCTCACCAGCAACTCAAACGCTCCCTGGGTCCAGAGGGCACCCACCTGAGAGTCAGATACAATTGACCATGGCTACTATCACTCAGCCTGAGCTCCATGTCCTCTCATCTCCCTCCCCAGTCATGTCTCCTAGCTCGGACAGCATCATCTATTCGTGAGTCTGTGCATCCCTATCCCCTTAAAGCAAATCCCGTTTGGCCTCTCATTTGTAGAGAATTGTCTCATGTAGCTTTCCTTTTTCTTTTTTTTTTTTTTAGCTGTTCTTTTCTTCACTCACTCAGAAGCAGAGTATGTCTGCCCACTAAGAACGTTACCAAATTCACAAACAACAAAAAGATGCTTTGACTCGCCTCTGATATAGTTAAACTACTAAAATGTATGTTGCTTCCCCCTCCCTTGCCCAGAAGGCAGATGACAATATCATTTAGTTTTTTTCTGTCCCCCCAACAGTAAGTTTTGGTATAAGACAGATGCCTAGGTCCCTTAGCTGTATCTATACTCAGGCATCTCTGAGACAGGGATTATCCCCCTTTCAAAGTATTAATGGATTGTCAAAGCCAGTTTTCCCTTTTTACCAAAAAGTGCCAAGGGGAACTCACGCCACAGTTACTTCCCTAGGTCTCTTCCCAGCCACTCAAGAGCTTCGCCTGCCAGGAATAAGAGCCACAAAACTCACCCTATGCAGCTGCCCATCCTAACGCCCAGGGGAGCCCCTTTCTCTTTGTCTTGGAATGAAAACCATGGTCAAATAGAAAAACCAATGTTGTCAGGGCACAATCTATGGGACAGCCCCTCTCCCCCATGCCATGCACCATGATATTCCAGCGCACTCCGGTCCTTGGGATTCCCTATTACTCATTCCTTAGGGCAAGGCAGTTTCTGAAAGCCCCCATACGACACAAGTGCCATGTGGAAGAGAAAAAGAGAATCTGCTTTTAGCTACCGGGAATTAAGTTCAAGCTAATCTATCTAATTGAGACATGGAAGTCAGAAGGGAATTGCAAGGTTTGGCAGACAAGAAATGGAAGGACACTTAGCATGGTTCAGGGCTCCAGACCTTGGCAGGAGGTACAATGTCCGGAAAGCACACTTTGCCTCCTTCTACTCATGTTCAAAATGGCGTCTACTTCCCAGCCTGATTCTAAGAGTGCCTACCATATCATTCAGAAAGAACTTTCCACAGGCGAGCAGAGAGGAGGCCTAGGGTCCAGTAAAAGGTGGTGTGTCTGAGCTGTGGTCCTATTCTTCCTCCCTCTGTCTCTAATATCAAACCTGCCTGGCTCGGAAAGGTGGGTGGCCAACACCTGCCCGAGTTCTGGAGGACTTCCCAGGAGTTTCCCCCTCTCCTGCTGGCCTGTGTCAGATATGTTTCCATGGTCCTCCTGTGGGTTCTCAGCTGCAATCCCCTGCAATCTCAGAGACTCCCCGCCCCCGACTCCCACTTCCGCCTCATTTTGAAACACGGCCTCTGAACTTTTGATTTTTCTCCTGAAGAAGCCGGTGTGCTTCAGTAGCCTGGCTTTCAGGATTGTTCCCTCTCCCCGTCCACCGCAGATCCATAAAATCAAACTCTCCTCTCCACCCAGGGATGATAAAATACCCGAAGCGCTAGATGTGGCTTTAGTGAGCAGACACACAACCATTTCCTTGTCACCTAACGGTGGTGTCCCTGTGATTAATATCACCTTCCTGCTAGAAGCTTCAGCAATATAACTCCCTCTGATACTCACCATATCTAGGACATATTATGAAGCCAGCGAGCACGTGTTAAATGCGCAAATGAACTGATATTCAAGACAGATTTCATTTAAGTCTCTACGAATCACATCCACAGTGTGTACAGTGGCAGACTCGATACAGAACCACCTCCCGAGCACGGACAGATACTCATTTTAGTCCTGAGATGAGGGTTTGAGCTAAGGAGACCGGGCGGCTCCTCTCAATCATTAAAGCTTGAGGAGTGGGAAGTTCCCTTAGCCAAAAGCTGTCTTTCACCTGCCTCTCCAGAAGCTCACACTGCTATTAAAGGAAGCAATATTTTAAGCCTATTTGCAAATAAATGCAAATTTGTACACAGCATGAGGAACACATCAAACCGCTGCCCAGACCCCTTTTTGACCCAAGAGTAGCTTTTTTTTTTTTTTTTTGCTCCCAAATGAGCTAATGGTCTCTAATGCTGAGATGAGGCAGTTAGGTGGGAAGGAAGAAGGGAGAGGATTTCTGAGCCTGTCACAGTAACGTCAAATGCGTGCTCAGAGGCCACTGCAGAGGGACTGTGGGAATTTCCTCCCGCCTCATTGCCCCAGTATAGGAGCACCGGCAGAGCCAGTGCCCACCGAAAGCTTTCTCTACAGCAGAGCAGCTGGGAACCCCCAGCACCCCAAACCAAGAGCAGCTGCCAGCGATTCGGTAAGTGGTACCTTCCATTTCCTGCCTGTCCTGTCTCTTGGCTCATGACAGCGGATAACTGGATGGAGGAGACTCATTTCTGTAACGGGCCACATCTGATGTGGACAGTCAGAAACTCAAGCGTGATTGCCTAAGGTTGAAGCGCCTACCCGCTCCCCTCTCTCACCCATCTCCTCTCCAGCTGACTGCCCACCTCTGCACATCTGCCCCAGCTGTAGCTGCTGTCTCCCGTGCTCACCAGGCTGCACATGTCTTGAGGACATACATGTCACCAGTGCCTCTCCACCGCGGCTCTCAGGGACCACACACACAAGCACAGCAGCATTCCCGAGGACTACAGGAGCTTGAAAAAAAGGTAGAAGCTTAAAAGAAAAAAAAAGTAGGAGAAAAAAAAGTACTTTTTTTTTCGATTAGAAAAAAAAAAGTAAAAGGAGCCTTGTCAGCTCCCCAGGCCGCCAGGACTCCGTATGCGGAGAGAAATAAGCAGAGGACTGAGGGACGAGCTCAGGTACAGAAAAGGGAAGTGACTAGAGAGAGCGACACCACAGACAGGGGCTGTGTCCGTGCTTGGTTCCAGATAACTTCTGCTGGCAGGTGGGCATTTCCACTGACGAGAATGACTACAAGCGTTGCCCTTGGAGAGCCAGCAAGTGTAAAGCCCTGAGGAAAACCCCAAAGACAGCCCCTTTCACAAACACAACAGACACCTTCCCAATGCACCAAGAGTCTCAGGAGTAAAATCTGCGAAGCCCGCGGCTGACAACTACGGTCTGCGCAGTCTCACTCCTAACCAGAGCGCAGAGGAGCGCTTCTAGTAGGACCTCTCCGCAGATCCTTCTAGAAGCCGGTTTCCACACACCACTCTCGCTGCTAGATTAGCCGAATCTCATCCTGTGTGACTCTGGAACGTTTCTATTGCTTCTGTCAACCATGCCTGGCCCCTCCCCCGCCAAGCGCTTGGATTAGAGGGGTTGGATGGGACACTATGTGCCTCTAAGGTGAACCTGGGACAGAGGCAGTTCCATAGAACGAGCCTCACCAGCTTTCTTAGAGACTAGCGGTGACCCCTGCAGGACTGCAGAAACAGTCAAAGTCCTTCCTTGTCTAATGGCTGAGGGACATAAATCAGGGAAGAAGTGTGGGTTTGGGGTGGGCAGTCCCCCATCAAATCCTGGCTTGCTGCCTGGACTCCAGACGGGTCGTTGGCTATCCTGGAGTCAGACTTCTGGCTGCACCCCCAGGAAAATAAATTTCCTTGCTGCTTGGTCATGAGAAAGAAATGAGGTTTGGTGGTAAAACTTGCAGGTGACTCACCTGGCTTGGAGTAGACCACAAAGTTAACTCGTTTTTATTATTACTTTCTCATTTTCGTCTGAGCCTTTCCCAGTTTTTACTCTGGAACTTTCCACAGAGACCATCTTTCAGTTAATAGAGCTCCTGATGGGTCTTCCCAGACAGATCTGAAAACCCAGCTACCTCCAGTCCAGGACTGCTCACACCCATCTTCTGCTGGGGCCTGGCTCCTGACTCACACCGGGTCATCACTTCCCTACAACGACTCTATATACTTATCTTAGAAACATCCTTTATTGTATGGGCTCTACTGGGATGGGGGGGTGCTTTCTGGATTTTACAGTCGTAATTTCCATTGATTTGAAAAGGTCCATGTGGTTTCTTTATTGGAGCACATAAAAATTACCCACTTATCACAGTTCAGGGGAATTCTTTAATATTTCACTTAATTTTCAAGTGTTCTTTACCATGAACTCACCAATCAAAATACAAGATGCGGGCTGGAGAACCGGCTTAGCAGTCAAGGGCACTTACTGCTCTATTGGAGGACTGGGGTCTGAACTCCATCACTCATATTAGGCAGCTCACAAATGCCTGCAACTCCATCTCCAATGGATCTGACATTTCACAAACATGTGCGCGTGCACACACACATATACACAAACAAATAAATATATTTCTTCATTATATAATACACACACACACACACACACACACAAGGTAGGTTACTCTGAATACACTGTTATCAAAATTTCTTTCCCTGGGGCTCAAATCCAGGACCTTGCACAGTTTGGGCGAGCACTTGTCCACTGAGTTTCATCACCAGCTCCATCAAAATATTTTGAATATCAAACTTTTGCCATTGTAGCTCTTCATACAACTTACCATGAGGTGTGTTTTTCTTTTAACTTATTTTAAGAGCATTTATTTTCAATCTTTTTATTAATATTAATTTTTTAGAAAGCAATATCATTTATTAAAAACAAGAAAATGAATAAAAATAACACATTACACTGGGTTTGGGAATTCCCGAGACCCAGGTTCACACCCTGGCTGTGCTGCTAATAATGTGTTCTCACCAGAGTTTTAACCTTCCTTGCCGTTCTCACAGATGTAATGCTGTGTTAAACATGCTTGACTTGAGGATTAAACTGGATGGCATACACATGGCGCTCAGCACAGATTCTGGCTTAGGGCGACGGGGGCTGCCTTAACATGACTTTCTTTGAACGCGTTGGGTCAATCTCTGCCCCCTCATCCCTCTTGTCTATGTGTCAGTGTTTAGGGCCAGCTCTCAGCCTCCCATCCCTGTCATCGGTGCCAAGGGTGAAAAAGGAGGCACAGAGATGGTGGCTAACCATGCAGAACACTGACAGGGGGCTGGGCTGGATGATCAGTTCCTTGCGGCTGGCGAGGAAGAAGTTACTGGAACCTTGGGGAGCTGCTTTCTGCCTGATTACCCCACCTCCTCATTCCCAGATGTTCTCAGATCAAGTCAAGGCTACAAGGAAAAGCAGTGGCGGGGAGGAACCAGAGATGGCCTTAGGTACAGGGAACATGCCTTCCAGAGGTCCTCACCCCGTCGTCGCCCAAGAGATTGGCCTCTAGGGAGTATCTACTTGAGACCTAGTCTATGTGACAGCCAGAAACCCGAAAACATTTAGAACTTCCAAACAAATATTTAGGTCCGTTTTCCCATTTTAGCCATGTTTGCTAAGTGACCTGCCATGGCCTGTGGTGGAAGACAGTCTAAAGGGATTATTGATGGTGGTAGAAATGGTTTCAATACAGAACAGAGTAGTTCCCACAAATACTTATAATAGTGGTATTTATTGCGGTGTTTATTATTGTTTGTTTGCCGAGCATCCTTGATACAGAGATGGGTGCTGAGGCAAGGGGACACGAGTGATGAATACCCATGGTATAGGTGATTCTTGTAGGTGGATCTGCATTGCTACCATCTTTCCTCCGTTTAACTGCAAGGGAAAGAGAAGACAAGGGAAAGGTGTGTGGGCCATAGGGGCAGTGGGCACCCTAGTACATAGGCCATAGGGGCAGTGGGCACCCTAGCACATGGGCCATAGGGACAGTGGGCACACAAATACCCATCCCTTTGTGCTCCCATGGTGATGACTTCCTGAGAGGTGGGTGACTCATACCTAGAGAGGCAATAGCTCCAGCTCAGGGCTGCAGTCTCAGCAGATATCATCACCCTCAGCATGGAGAGGGTGGGGAGCTGCCAGAAGCATCAGACCACGGTGGGCTCTGCGAGCACAGGTTCTCACACCCCCACAGCAACCAGCACAAACTAGGAGGCAAGGCCCTTCATCAGAAACCAAGTAAACTTCTTGAAATTTATTTCAGTGAGAAGTTGAGAAAAAAGAAAAGGAAAAGAAAAGAAAAAAAAAAAAGAAGGAAAGAGAAAAGAACCCCTGGAGTGAACAGTAGAGTGGAATCTGCTGCCCAAGGGACAAAGTGCTGGTTCAGAGGTGGGTTTACACTGAATTAAAAGAAACCAAGGAACTGGGCGTCTATACTTTGGAGACAGGAGGATACCAACTTCAAGGCCTGTCTGGGCTACAGAGTGAGTTCAAGACAAGCATGGGCAACTTAGTGAGACTGTCTCAAGCTAAAAAGTGAAAATAGAGTACGTAAAGCTGAGGGTGTAGTGTAGTGACGAAGTGCTTGCCCAGAACGTGCAAAACCCTGGGTTCAATCCCAATAACACACACACACACACACTTGCCCAGAATGTGAAAAACCCTGGGTTCAATCCCAATAACACACACACACACACACACACACTTGCCCAGAACGTGAAAAACCCTGGGTTCAATCCCAGTAAATAACACACACATACTTAGGAAATATCTGCTTCATATATACTCATATTTCTGTACAGAGTTCAAACTCTATACAAAACATCACCTATGCAAGAGCAATAAAATGTGTCTGTGGACAGAATTCCTGAACTGTTCTTTTTTCCCCAAGAATAAAAAGATTTATTTATTTTTATTTTATATGGTAGTGTTTTGCCTCAATGTACATCTGTGTACCATGTGTTCAGTGCCTGCAGAAGCCAGAAAAACATGTAGAAACGATCCCCTGGGACTGGAGTTAAAGATGGTTGTGAGCCACCATGTGGGTGCTGGAAATTGAATCCAGGACCTCTGGAAGAGCAGCTGGTGTTCTTAACTGTTGAGCTCTCTCTCTGGCCCCTTCTGAATTCTTCTCAATTGCAAATCAACACAGCTCAGAGCTGAGTTGTTCTCTACCGCTCTTCCCTGCTACCGAAGCTAATAAAGCAGGGTAGCTGTCACCATCCCCAGGACCTAACTCTGCTCTTTCAGTGAAACTCTGATGAGTCAACCTCCTATCCTCTGGGACAACACGCAAAACATTCGTAGCGGATTTTCCTTTCCCTGCTACTGTGCCTGTACACAAGGAAGCCTTTCTCCTTAAAGCATAAGCGTGCACTATTAAGAGGGGAAAGAAAGCTCAATTCTCAGACTGGGAAGAAAATATTCACCAAACACTTATATGATGAAGAAGCTCTGAGCAAAAGACTCAAAGAACATCTAAAATACCATGACAAGAAAACAAACTACCCAATGTCAAAATGGGCAAAAGCTCTGACACTGTACCTGGCCAAAGAAGGTACAGAGGTGGTAAACGTGCAGAGAAGGCCAGCCCACCCCATTACAGAACCGTAAGTCAGAATGACGACAGTGTAAAAGCCATAGACTACCAAATGCTGGTGACTGTGTGGACAAACAGGCATGCTCACTCATTCCTCCCAGGAACAAAAATGATAGGAATGGCTGGGAAACTGTTTAGCAAGCTCTTAAAAACTGCACATGCCTCTGTTGTAGGAGCTGACAATCACACTGAAAACACCAGCAGAAGTCCCTACACACAAAAGCTTATGGCAACATTGTTTATAACTGCTTCAACACTGGAAACAACGGGACGGAAGTTTGCTTCCCAGCACTGGTGTCAGGCAGGTCACAGTTGTTAGTAACTCCAGCATCAGGGATATCTGATGCTTCTGGTGGCGCTTGCATTGATACGTACACTCTCACACACACAGTCGCACATGCATAATTAAAAATTAAAATAAATCTTAAAATTAAAAAATACTTCAATAGATTACTTCAAAGAAAACATTCAGGTGATCAACATGAAAAAGAAAAATGCCCTTCAGTAGGTGAACAGACAACTTCTAAATCCATGTAATGGAATGTGCTTTAATGAAAGTAAATGAGTGACCAGAATATGAAATACATGAAGAAAACTTAAATGATTTCAGCTTAAGTAAAGAAGCCAGTCTGAGCAGACTACATAGTATACAATTCCAATAACATGTCATCTTGAAGAAGATATCACACAGAGATTATAACATGAGACTGGTAGTTGCCAGAGCAACCATCAAAGTAGAGCAAAGGTAGGGGATAGACAAACAGCGCACATATGTCATGTATGATAGCATAAGAGTGGTCATGGCAGTACACTTTTTCTCAAACCATAAAAAAACACAAAGAGAGAAACTTTGTCTTCTAAAGTGTGTACTTGGCTAATACTAATGTACTAGCATCTGTTTACTGGTCCTAACAGATGTATCATCCCACTAAAGATGGCAGCAATAGGGGAAGCTGGGTGCCTGGTAGACACAGGGAGGGTGGGAATTCTCTGTACTATCTGCTCAACCAAAAAAAAAAAAAAATGAATCTAAGCTGTTCTAAAAATAAAGGCTATTAATTTAAAGACATACACACACTAACCACAAACCCTGATTCCTGGCAAAGCAACTAAATTAATGATGTGACATTTCAGAGGGCTCCTACACTAGTGGGAAAGCGAATTAGCATTAACTTCACAGTCCAAAGGTTCACTTCCCCATGTCCCACGCTGGCCACCAAAATGCCATGCAGACAGCAGTGCTGAGAAAAATCTCCAATGTTGTATTTATAGCTTCTCTTTTACTAATTTATGCATACTTCTGGTGCAGAAACAGATTTTTTTTAAATGCCAATTCCTTAAGTACGTGAAAGAAAAAAAATTCACTGTTTTCCATAGGCCAGGTAAATTTAAGAAAAATGAAAATTTCCAGTTTCATTTTCCCCCCCTGGAGGAGCATTCTTAGAAACAGAGTGAGTTTCTTCGCTCTTCGGGGGCCGGGCGCGGGATGCAGTCTTGGTCTGTACCATGAGCACGTTTTATACAGTTAAAAGCATTGAGTTTCCCCCTTTTTTTTTTCTTTTCCAATATTTTTCAGCCCCAGTAGTTTGTCATACCATTGAGTCAGTGAGGCAGGAAGCGATCGCCTTTCTTACAGGCTCCAACAGAGGCCACTTTCCTCCCAGGCCTTTCTGCTTCCTTAGCTGCCCTAGGGTGTCCTTTACACACCTTCTTGCAATGCAAATTTACAGCCCTAGTTCATGCATGCTAGGAAAGAGCCGAGGTCTATTAATCTCTTCGGGCGTAGTCTATTAGTTTCTGACATAAAACCCAGAGCCTAGGAACACAGGTCACCTGGGTGTTGGCGAGGGGGAGGCCAGAAAGGAGAGCAGCATGGGGTATTTGCGGGGCGTTTTCAAGTGCAAAGACTGTTTCTTCACACCACGTAATACTTCGAGAAAAAAAAAGTCTGGACTTTGATAATAGCCCACACGTATGTGAACCGAAGACATCATTCACTTATAGCAAAAGGGGATTATATGGCAATGTTGTCGAGTGGATGGAAGTTGCCATGCGGTGTGCGGATTCTAGACAGGGTGCTGCTGGGCTAGGGCTTGATGTATCTGCAGAGACATAGTTAAATCTCTAGGCAACAGAGACTATGAAGGAGGTCAGCCGGGGTGGACCTCAGGCTAGTGACAACAGCCACAGCGGATTGGGAGCTCATGATCCCAACACCCAGGGGCTGACAGAGGGCTACCGTCTGGTGAAGACATGGCAAAATGGAGTCAGGAGCTTCTGAGAAGTGTGTGGAGACTAGAAGACAGACCAAAGGTCAGGGAAGTGAGAAGGACCATGGCCGGGGGAAATGAGGGGATCACCACTCCCCAGGGACACTGGAGGCCAGGGTACTGTAAGAAGACATCAGAGGATCCTTCCTATCTTGCCTGACTACTGGGCACCCAGACACCAAGTGGATAGAGCTGGCTGGTATCAGTCTTGCGTAGGAACCGGGGTTAACTGCTATAGAGACATACGCAGATGCACACATATGTGATTTCTCTTCATCCCTCTGTATATCAGCCATATTTTCCATTTCCCAACAATACTTGAAATTACACATGTCATTGTACCGTTAGAATGCTCTGACCTTAGGCTCAACAGTTGCTAGAAAAGAAAGGTTCTCTTCCCTTTAAGGGCCTGCAGTTGAATGCAGGAGACCTGTACCCATCCAGCAAGGTCAGGTGCTGACCATCAGGCAATTGTCAACATGCTCAGCTTCAGTCAGATCCACCGTCCTGCAGACGAAATACAATATTGAAAGCATAGAGTGGATTCTAACTAGGCTGTTCAGGTCACAACTCAAAGTTTCCCCTCATTCAAGACCTGGCTTCTCCAGGAGCTATGGTCTTCACAGCACAGCTGAAGTAACTAGAGGCAGTGCATAACAAAGCAGAGAGGAGCTACTGGTCCAAGACGGATGGAAGGATCCTTAACTCACCTTCCATTTTTAACCATTTTAACAACTGTATATCCTAACTCTGCTGTTGAGTAGTGTCTACTGTCCTAGGACTTCCTAAGTTAGGGTGGCCTGGTCATTGGCAAAGAGCATAAAACCTTTCTGTGACAAATGAAACACATACAGACCGTTTAAAAAGCAATACGAGGTCACTTTCTAGAATTCAAAATAAACCTGATCCTACATCTACGTTCCTTCCAACCTTAGCGTTAGCTGAGAACATTAAATGGGAAGGCAGAAACCCAGTATGACAAGTGCTCTGTTGGCGTATATATTAGAAGAAATTGCCGTTTCTCTGGGGCCGTCTTTTAGAAAACTCAGAATGAGGTAATATTCTAAATGTCAAACTTGCTGGAAGACATTGGTCCATGATTTTTCTGTCTTCGCAAAGGAAGGCAGAGCACACATAACAAAAGTAACACATTTTAGCAAATGGCAGCGTAGTGCAAATTTGAAAAAGGGAAGGATTGGTGAAAGTACCTCATGCAAAATGTTTGTGCAAAAGTCTAAATAAGACGTGCACAGCAAAGTAAAAGAAAATAGATCGGGCACAAAGAACAGAGTCTATTTTTTAAAAAAAAAAAAAAAGAAGGTTGATTTAGATTTCAAATCAGTAGTGTAGGACCACTGAGGTATTATCTATCTATCTATCTATCTATCTATCTATCTATCTATCTATCTATCTGTCTGTCTGTCTGTCTGTCTGTCCTGTTTAAACTCCTTTCTACTCCTCGTACCTTCTCTATCTAGAACATTCTAACAGATGATGCTACTTGGAAGAAAGTTTCTTGGTAAAACCCAACATCACCCCACCCAACACTCGCTTCTGAAAAGGACCTCCCTTTCCGCCTTCTTTAGATCGAAAGCAATACGAAATGAGCCCTGCACGGAATGGCACAGTTGGGATGTGCAGAGCCGAGGTGCTGAAGGACCAATATGACCACTGTGTGTCACGGACTGGAGACAAACACGGCATCTAGGTTACACTTTCACTATGCCTGGCCTATTTGCATGCAAACAAAAGAGATTATTTTTGAAAGAGGGGTCCTCTTGTTTTTGTTTTGGTCCGTTGGGATGGCTGTGGTCAGGAAGGAGTGGGGGGTCATTTTCATACACTGGCTCGCATGCATCGTGTTGACGTCACTCTTTCCTCTCCTTTCCCCCTAGTCATCTACTTCTAATCCATTACTGGTTAATTTTGGATTTCTTGTCACTTCTTGCTGGACTATGGCATCAGTCTCCTGGCCATGAAACTTCCCTGCTTACATGACCTGTTCCTTGTTCCTCACAAGTGAGGTCCCTCTTCTGAGTGAGACACTCAGTGCCGTTCACTGTCTAAACCCAAATTCACTTTTCTGGCTTCATCAATCATCCTCTACAAGGTACCTGATTGTTATATCCTGTATTTGCTCCTTTCTGACCTCCAGGCCTCGTGAAGACTTTTTGCCTCTGTTATTGTCGCATAAGTTGGCCCTCATGCCTGGAACCCCTTCCTTGCCCTCATAATGAAAGATCTTGTCCTTGTGGCCTTTCTGTTGACCTCATCCACTCTTTTCAGGATATCTGGGTCTCTCTCACACTCAGACAACACTATTTATCCACCCGTCACAACAGTTTCTTGTTGGGTTCAATTTCCTTGTCCTGCAAGCCACAGAGCTGGGACCATTGTTCTCTCCCCTTTGGATTCATGGTACTTGATACATAATCGTAGGTCCAGAATGTGGCTCAGTGTATCTGCTGATTGAAGGCGGGGTTCTGCTAACCAACAAGGTGGGCACCCTGCTGTTACTCTAGGCCTCCAGTTCTTTATGACATCTTCATCATGAATGTAAAATGTTTGACATGTGAGGAAACTGACTTTCAAGGATGTTAATTCCCTTACTAGACACAGACACAGCCTGTGACTTCAAATAGCCAGTAGGGTATGGAATAGGGTCTATTTTAACTGCTAGCACGTCGTGCTATATGACTGGAGTCAGAGCGACAGAAAGATGGCAGCATAGTTTTTATTTTTTTTGACTGTTACGTGATTGCTGAATGGCTCGACACTTTGCAAACGAGCCCCTTATTCTGCCTACTATTTGTGCCACCTTGAGCTGGCAACTGGATCATAAAATTCTTTTCCGTTGGTGGAAAAGATCTAAGCCATTAGGCAGCTGACAGGATTTGGGGGTGACAACCGCAGAGTTTTCAGCATGGGCCCCGGGCATCACAGACACTACGTGCTCCGTCGCATTCCTCCCAACCTCAATGCTTCTCCTTTCCCTCACTTTCTCCTTATCCTCCGAAAGTCTGGAGCCAGTCAGCTTTCCAACAGACACAGAAACTGTAGCTCAGAGAAGGTAGCAACCTGTGTAAATGTCCTTCAATCCGAGGAAATATTTCCTAAGGCCCCCTAGAACTGAATAAGACCCTCCAAAATGAGTAAGAAAGTAAGTGAATAGATGACACTGTAAGCTCATGTGAAAATACATTTACAGACATTTACGAGTCTGGGTTTTCATCCCCTACTCCACTCCTTTTTCCTGACCTCCATTTTCCCTGATGGTCATGAACATTTAAGTCAGAGAAGCCTGGAAACAGAATCAGGAATCAGTCAGGCCAAGCATGTTCACTGTTCTGATCTCTGTCTCTGAACTCTCCCTTTCTTTCCAATTCTCACCTCCTTCACTGCTTTCTCAATCTAGTTCCTGTCCACCCCCAAGTCACTTCCTTCCAGGGAAGAGATCTCAGAGGAGAAGAGCCAGGCTGACTCCCTTGAGGAGGTGGTCTGAAGGGATCCTGACGTGCGTGCGCCTGTCTCTGACAGATTTCCTGCCTACTTTGCCCTGGTTAGTGGTTATTCCTGCTCTCTACTCGAAAGTTCTTAGATGCATGTACAGAAATTCTAAGAAAGTCATACACTCGGGTGGAAGCAGCCACGTGGGCGTGGAGCCCTGGTCTCCACTGAAGGTGGGCAGGCTCTACTGACTGACTGCATTCTCTGTGGGAAATATGGCCTGTAGCTACAGATACTCGAATCCTTGGGGGGGGGGGTGGGACAGGATTCAGGCTTATGTGGATTTTCTAGATTACAAGAAATATTAGCCATTAATTTTAATGAAGGCTTTTGTTTTATTTTGCAATTTTGATGACTGTCTGGGAACCACTTCTTGGCTATGGCCTTTACTGTCTACTCTCTTTCTAATTTTGTTCCTGTCCCAGACTACTGGCTCTCTCCTGGCTCCTGTCCCTATTGCTTGGTCACCAGAGCATGTTTCATGTCTCTTAGTC
Organism: Alexandromys fortis; assembly: GCF_014885135.2. Lineage (NCBI taxonomy): Eukaryota > Metazoa > Chordata > Mammalia > Rodentia > Cricetidae > Alexandromys > Alexandromys fortis. Next base: position 2,342,876 of record NW_026068088.1, read on the forward strand.
CATGGCAGGGGTATGTGTGCCCATGTACATGAGCACTCATGTTTTGTGTAATGTATGTATGTGTATGTGGAAGCCTGACGTCACGCTTGGTGTCTTCCCCAACCGTTCTCCATATTAATTTTTGAGACAAGGTCTCTTTCTGAACTTGGGAGTCACTGACCCCACTAGACTGATGATGGCCACAGACGCTCTAGGATCCACCTGTCTTTGCTTTCCCAGCACTGGGATTACAGGCATGCACCATGGCTGGCTTTACATGGTCACAGGGAATAGCATCCAGGTCTTCTTTCTTACACAACAGGAACTTAACCCATTAAACCATTTCCTGAGCCCTGAGTTCAAATCTCTGCACATAACCATAATTTTTTGTGCTGTTAGAAGTACCCTCCCCAACACTCACAGGCATAGACACAGACACAGACAGACGCAGATACACACACAGACACACAGACATAGACAGACACACACACACAGACACACAGACATACACAGTTAGTCACAGACACACAGGCATACACACAGACACACACAGACAGACAACAGGCATATGCAGACACACAGACACAGAAAGACACACACACAGACAGACATAGACATAGACACACACAGAGACAGACACACAGGCACACATAGACACAGACACAGGCACACAGACATGTACACACATACACACATGTACATGCATATACACACATGTTCATGCATACACACACCAATCTTACATAACATACAGAACTAATAGTTTAGTGACATTCAAGACTGAAGTTTTACGTGTGACCAATAGGAAATAACATCCGCAGTTATGAAGATTAAATAAGATAGCATGATATAGTATCAACTAACATTATTCCTGCCAGAGAGTAAGAGCTGTCAGCTTCGGTGTTCGCCCTTTGTAGAGTGGCCATAGCTTCTACACAGGATCCCTGTCTGATTCACCTTCAATTCCCCAACATTACTGAGTAAACTAATTAGCAAACAGTCCCAGCCTCCGCCTTTCTGGTCCTGACTCACTGCAGCCTGGCCCCACTGATCTTTCTAAACCATTTCATTCAAACTCCCTCATTTTCCCTCAGATCCCTGTTGCCCTGACAGAGGTCAAGAGGTCAAGTTAAAACCAGTATCAGAGGCCAAAGCAAACCCTTCCAGACACTGAGTGAGCTGGTCTGTAAAAGTCAGGGCACCTCATCAAATGTTTATGACGTTTACCTCTCTAACTCCCGAAAAGCAAGACCAGGCTGTCCTGCCTTGTCCTTACACACAGGACAACTGTGTGGAGGCTAGTTTGGAGAGGGGTGGACTGGCAGGGGTAATGCAAATTCTGCCATTCATACCTCACAGGCTCGACAGAAACCACAGACCCACACACTCATGTCTAGCATCTCAGGGTCTTTGATGGCCAGTCCTGTGTAGAAGCTCACCTTCACTGTGGGAGTACTTTACATTTAAAGCTTCCCTTTACTTTATAGGTGTGGGTGTGTTATCTGCATGGATGTCTGCATACCACGTGTGCCCGGTGACTGAGGTCAGAGGAAGGTTGTCTGACCTCCTGGAACTGCAGTTATAGATGGTTGCAAGCCACCCCATGGGTGCTGGGAATCAGATCCAGGTCACCTGGAAGGGGAGCAAGTGCTCTTAATTGATGAGCCAACTCTCCCGTCTGACCACAAGACTGCTATAAACAACCTTGCCCTGAGTTTAGCAGGATGATGTAAGTTTACTGTGGATTTGGCAACTGCTGTCAAAGAATCCTTGTTTCATAACTGCACGGTCTAGAAGCAGACACTGAGTTGTGGCATGCTTGCCGCTTCCGTATTTGCGTCACGTAGTCCGTGCCATCTTCTGTTATTAAAATGTTACTTTCTGCTTCATGGTTAATTTTTGGATCCATCCATCAATTATTAAACACTATTAACCATTTAGGCTGAGTCTTGGTTTTTATTATATTAAATAATGATGTGATAGTTCTGCGCATAAATCTGTTTCTTGGTTTCTCGTTATTTAATGAGCTTCCACGGAGGTGAAGTTATCGCAAGGCATATACACATTTTGATAGCATATAAAATGGCTGTTCATCTGTCTCCAAGAATTGAAGTAAAAATGTGGGCATAGCCATCCATAGGAACTAACGCTTAAAACAGTCACACTTCAAGATCGAAGCAGAGAGCCGAACACAGGGCACACATCCAACAGCCTGTAATCTCAGATATTTGAAGCCCTGAGGCAGGAATGTTACAGGTTCAAGACTTGCCTAGATTACTAGTGAGTTCTGAAACTGTATAAAAGGGGCTAGAGACGTTAGCTCAGCTGCAGAGGGATTGCCAGCACTCACAGAGCCTTGAAGAGGATGTAAATATTAAAGTCCAAAAGGCGGAAAACAGATTTTCATGAGCAATTCTTGAAAATCTTAACAGGGTGGGTCCCCGATTATGGGGCAGGATTTTACTTCAATGTTTTGGGCATTCCACCTTACTAAATGAAGTTTAGGTGGCTTTGTAGTTTGGCTCAGTGTATTCACCTGCATTTAGCCTTCCCTCTTGTCTACAGTTAGGAGGTCAGCTGGTGTCCTTTCTAAGATTCTGTTTCCTAGACCTCCTCGTCCACCAATGACTTCTAATGATAGTGTCTTCTAATGGAAGTGACTTTTAGTGTGCCAAAGCCAGGAACTCAACAAAGAACAATCCACAAAACCTATTCTGATGTCACCAATGTTACACATGCTCATCTTTCTCTGTGTGACGTGCTATGCAATTCTATCACATCGGTAATGTAGGCTCATGTAATGAGTGCCATTGCCAAGGAGCTGAAGAGGTGGCTCAGTGGTTAACGTGTGCATTGCTCTTGCATTAGATCTGAGCTAGGTTCCCAGCACCCATGTCAGGAGGCTCCTAATTGCCCGCAACTCCAGTTCCAGGGACCCAATTCTACCTTTGACCTCCTCGGGCACCTGAACTCAAGTTCACGTACCCACTCACAGACACACACACAGCTTAAAATACTGCTAACAAAATATTTAATAGACACAGAATGATGCTATCCCCCTGAGTAGCCTGTGCTTACCTTTGAGAACTGTGTACCCCAGTAGCCCCCAGTTCTACTTTCCACATCTCCATAACCATGGCAACTACCAATCTGGTCTCTGTCTCTGTTTGTTACAATGGCAGGTAAGTGGAAGAAGAAGCTTGTAACGTGGGGGCTGGCATTTCACTTAGGGCAATTCCTTAGAGATTCATCTGAGTTTTTGGGTGTAAAAATAGATCATCCCTTTTCATTGCTTAGTGTTATTCCTTGGTGGACACGTTCCAGGCTTGTTTAACTCCTCACACTAAGAGCCATTTCTTTGTCTTCTTCTTTCTCTTTTTGACTCTGACTCTTTTAAATAAACCTGGCGTGAATGCTTGTGTGAACACAGGTCTTCGTTTTTCTGAGATAAATGGCAATTATCGCAGTCACACAGTTATAGAGTAAGAGTGTGTTTATATTTGTAAGAAACCACCAAAGATATCTCCAGAGGGCCTGTGCCATTTCAACCCTCCCCAAACAGAACAGTCCTGTTTCTCTGCATGCTACCGGCACTGGTGGGGCCAGTGGCTAGTTTAGTTTTGTTTTTGTTAATTTTGAACACACTAATAGAGACGTGATAATAGTTTGCTGCAGCGCTAACTTTCATTTCGACAAGAATTAATAATTCTGATCATCCTGCCATGTGGTAATTTGTCTTCTTTGGAGGATGCTCCTTTTACACGCTTTGCCTATTTCTAATTGGATTATTTATTTTACTGTTCTGGCTGACGAATGAAAATGTGTTCATAGTGTTTGATTGCTATTTAGAACTTTACTCTCATTAAATCTGAATACTTTGAACCTGAATGATATGATAATCAGGTTGCTTATACTTACACAATGGTTTCCTATTAGTACAGATGCTTCCTGTTTAAAAGACTTATTTTACTGATTGTGTGTGTGTGTGTGTGTATGTGTGTGTGTGTGTGCTTGTCACCAGGTGTGTGCAAGTACTTGTAAGGAAGCCAGGAAGGCTGTTATATTCCCTGGAACTGTAGTTACAGGTAGCTGTGAGCTGCCTGCTATGGGGACTGAGAACTGAACTCAGTACTCCTGGAAGAGCAGCAAGTACTTTTAACCCCGCAGCCACTTTTCCATCCCAAATTTTGGACTTTCTTTGAAATGGTCTCACTCACTTGGTAGACTCATTTGGCCTAGAACTCACCAGGATAGAGTCATGTGTCCAGCATCACAGAGATCCTCCTGCCTCAACCTTACAAGTGCTGGGGTTAAAGCCTGGGCCACCACACCTGGCCATGTATTCTTTTTTGTTAGAAGCTTTCCAAGAAATGATTTCGTACTTCTGTCTTCCAGTTCTATTGTGTTTTTTCTGTCTGCTTACTGATATAAACTATGGGCGCTCCCTGAGGTTTCAGTTAAGCCTGTTTGACCACCAAAATCTTTTTCCGAGAAGCCTCAGATAAGCATGTTTCTTTAAACACCACAATACAGTCCAGAATCTGTGGGTACACCAACCATGTGAAATGGTAGCTGTACACATTCCTTTGTTTCTGAAATCCTTTCCAAATCAGTTTTGGGTTGAAAAGGAATTATCGATTTTGATCTTTGCTTAGTTTGTAAATGTGGGAATAGGGCATTTCAGGTCCAGCTGAAGACTTTATGTCATTTCTATGAAGATTTAATTTAAATCATGTTTATCCGTGGGTATGAGCACATGAATACTCAGAGTCAGAGGTATTAGATTGGCTTGGAGCTGGAGTTACTGGTGGTTGTGAGCTGCCTAGCATGGGTGCCCTTAACTGCTGAGCTATCTCTGGAGCTCCCAACCCTGTGTCAGCCCTGTGCAGTTTGCTCAGGGGTCGGGTATTATTTTTGTATCAAACTTTCTCTAGAAGGTGTCCTTCTGGGCTGCCTCCCCTTTCTAGGCTCCCTGAAGCCAGTTCTCTCTGTGCAACTGAGAGCACTGAAAAGGCCGCTGAGAATCTGGATCCTCCTGGTCATGCTACTTCTTCACCTTCCCATGGAATTTGACACCGAGACTACCTTCTCTTGGTGAAATGTTTTTGTCCTCCGAGACGACCTAATCCCTTTCTAGTGTCTCACCCATCTATCTATAGGCCGCGCTTGCTCAGTTTCCGGGGCTGCACTCTGCACTCTCAACATGAGTCTTCCTTTGCTAGGGTTGTGGTAACAGAGTAGCAAGACCAAATAAAGAAACAATACATCTTCCTCCCTCCCGCCTTCCCTCCCTCCTTCTCTCCCTCCCTCCCTTCTTTTTCCTTTTCTCTTCTTCTTCTTCTTCTTCTTCTTCTTCTTCTTCTTCTTCTTCTTCTTCTTCCTTTTCCTTTTTCCTTCTGGAATCCAAACGTACCAGATGAAGGTATCTACTGTGTCGGCTCCTTCTGAGCACTGTCAGGGAGGACTCTGCTCCTGGCTGCTCTTCTTGACTAGCTGGCTTATTTTCTTCCCCGATGTTTGTTTCTCTACCCAAACTTCCTTGCCTCACTTACAAACTTAGACTAAGACACACTCTCATGACCCCATTTTATTTTATCTCCATAAAAAGCCCCATCTACAAATATGGTCACATTCTGAGATAGTGAAGGATTAGATTTCAACATGTGGCTTGAGAAGTGGGAGAAGGGCCCTTAACACAATCAATGGGATCACCTTCTCCATTACAGCTCATGTGCATATCGCTCAATGCAGAATTTTGACCAATACGCTTTGTCCCTCCGTGAACACATCGTTGCTCTTCTCTTCTTGCACTTCTGCCTCCACGATACCACTTTAGACCTGGTTTACTCCAACTCCAAGCCCCTCTTTCGTGTTCATTCTAGAGTGTTCTTCCTTATCTTCTTCCCTGTCAAGGTTTTCCAGTTTCCATCTAAACTTCTAAACCCGCTAGCCTGCTCCATGAGAACTCCAATTCTACTTATGCTAAGGACTCTCAGTGTCTACCCTGCCCCAGGTCTTCCTTGGGCCGGCACTAACATGTGTGTGATACAGGCATCTCAATCTAGCAGCTCAAACTCTCTGTGAGCAAATGAACCCCTCATAGGTCTCCTCCCTCTATTTGCCCCAAACTCACTCCATGCCTTTGTCCTCCATTATTAGAGATGCTACCACACACTGTATCTTCTCCTCCCTTTCCCAGACTCCACACATGTAAAAAACAAACAAACAAAACAAAAAAACCAACCAACTAAACAAACAAAAACAAAGCCTGGCATGGTGGCACACACCTTGAATTCCAGCACTCAGAAGGCAGAGGCAAGTCAATGCCTGTGAGTTTGAGGCCAGCCTGGTCTCCATAGTCAGTCCCAGGACAATTAGGACCAGGTAAAGAGACCATCTCCAAAAACAAAACCATAATAAGAACAACAAAAGAAACAAAACCAGAACAAACAAAGCCCAAGCAAATCCTGTGGCTCCCAGTGCTCACACGTCCTTTCTGCTCTGATGCTGCCATAACTAGTTTCTGAGCCATTTCCTGTCTTCTATTAACGCTTTGCTCAAGCTTTCTCCCTGTACCGTCCTTTCCCAGTGTTCAGCTTCCCACTGGAGCCAGGCACTCAATGGAGGCTGCCACTGTCCTTGGGACCAGCTTGCTTCAGGTCCGCCCTCTAGAAATATAGGTAGGACTGTCTTACCAAGCTCCAAGGACACTGAACACTCCTGGGGAGGGACAACAGGACTTAGGACACCAAGCTTCCTGAATTCTACTCCCAAGAGTGTCATTTTATGGCTATTTAATCTTTGATATGCAAGTTTCTTTTTGTTTCTTAACCATAACAGTAACAATAAAGTGAGGAATAAAGGTAATTACTAAAGCAAGAGTCTAAGCACTTTATATAGAACATCACATTTAAACCTCACATCCACACACAACTTCACTGTCAGCCACACTGGAAGAAACTGAAGATTAGAATGGTTGAGCAGCTTGTCCAAGCCCAGAGCCAGAAGATGTGTCTATGTGGGGTCTGGTATTCAAATACCCAGCAACCACCAAAACCAGAAAAGCACAATTCAAAGCAAAAGGCTAGAGCCCTAGCCGTGGACTCGCACCATTCCTGAGTGAACACAGACACAGACACAAAAACAAAATCACTGTAGTTCTTGGTTTCTTTTTTTAATAATCAGTTTTTGATTTTCTTTCCACAGACATGCTTCAAGGTTAAAAGTGCAGTAAAAAGTAAACCCTCCCATGCTTCTAATGAATATTGTACACACGCAAGTGTCATTTACCAAAGGGTCAGAGAGCACCATGCCTTCTACTTTCCCCCATAAGCTGAGCACATTAGAGATTGCTCTTTAATAGAGGGTTTTTTTAAAAAAATAAATTCATGATTTCCATTATGGAGGCTTCATAAATAGTCATTTATTTTCAAATAATTGTTTCTATGGTTTTTCTCATTATAAAAATGGCATGAACAATTTTTATGTCATCAAACTTTTATTGACATATATTATTGCATCCTAAAAGACGGACCATTTTGTTAGACAACATACAACTTAAAGGATAGCTAGTGTATTTGGTGGGTTATTAGCCAGGAGTATATAGCCAAGGGGGCAATAAAGATATATAGCTCTCTCTCTCTCTCTCTCTCTCTCTCTCTCTCTCTCTCTCTCTCTCTCTCCTTAGTAGCATGGGGACATTCTTGTTTGTGAAATCTAACATCTGCCACCTTGACAGAGAAAAAAGATAATTTACTCCTATGAGTTACATCAGTTTTATTTCTGCTAAGATTCAACACTATTTATTGCTCATAATGGGCTTGGGGCATTGAAACAAAGAACGACTTAAACAAGAACCATATAGACAACAGTCTGTGATTGTATAGACATCTGCTGGCAGTATCAGCACAATTCAGAGGGATCACGCCTACAGTTCCACGAAAACTCAGAATCCTGAAATTTTTTTCACATACGCATGAATTTTTAATTTTTTTTCCTAGAGAGGAAAATAAGTTTTACTTGGAAAATAGTCTTTAATCTTCTGAAACAAAAGCAGCAAAGGCCCTTCTCAAACCAGTAAATGCTGGAGTACCCGGGAAGACATCAAAACGCTGTAACAATAAAGGCGAGCAAATGATGCCTCCAGCTGCCTGAGCAAGAGAAGGGAAGGAATGTTTCCCTCCAGGAAGTCCGTGTCCTGGGAACCTGCCACGGCAGAGCAGGCAAGAGCTCTGTAGCCTTGAGAGTCCTCTCCCTTTTCTCAACTCAGCTGTTAATGAACAAACTAATACTGTCTGTCTGGACATCACTGTGAAGTGTGACGTTAGTACACGACGCTAGTTAAGAACACAGCACACCACCAGTCCTTCCTCCCAGTCGCCCGTGTCTCAGGTTTTTTTTTTTTTTTTTGCTTTGTTTTTCTTTTTCTTATACTTTGTCACCCCCAAGAATCTTCACAAATACCAAAATCTTGGCCGTTCAAGTTTCCAATAAAAACGAGGGGCAATAATTTGCATACCCCCACATACTTTAAATGATCTCTAGATTACATACAATGCCTATACCATGTAAATGAGCTACAGCGGGAGCCTTGTGCCCACTCAATATAAGCACAGCTGTAAGCCAGCTACATTTCTGTCTTAAATGGAAAGATGCTCACAGTTGGCCCTGAGTCCATGGATGTGGAACCCACGCATTCACAGAAATGGCTATGCCCTTCCTCTGAATTTTCTTTGACCTTTCTTCTCTTGTCTGGTCTTAGTCTCTATTTGACCAAACAACTCTGATGTACAAAAAAAAAAAAAAAAAAGAAANAAAGAAAGAAAGAAAAGAAATCTGCTTCTAATTTCTCACCACAACGCTTATGCATTTACCCCCCCCCCTTTTTTTTATTTGTAGAAACAGAGTGATTGTAGGAAAAAGAAAAAAGGAACATTTTCCAGTTACTCTTTTCAATAAATCACCCTCTTGCTTCTTGGGGCTCTCACTTTGGGCCACTCTTGGGCATTGCTCATGAGAGCTTGGGGCAGCTGGCAGGAAGGACAGAAATGAGAGTATAGTCTCCAGTCTCAGCCTCCGGCTGAGGTCATAATCTAGAAGCCACAGCAAAAAGAGTAGAAGCAATCACTCACCATCTGGGATCCATCTTGGGGCGTCTGAAAGTTCTGGCACAAGCCCACCGCGAGTCTGGTTGTTCAAGTCCGTGGCTGCCCCCAATGAGACACTCTTATGCGCTTGCTCGCTCCTCTGCCTTCCTCAGCAATGACTGTGTGCCCCGTTGACTTTTACTTAAGAGTTCTTCCTCTTTTCTTAGACTTGAGGAAGATATTTTAACCCTTTCCTTGCTTTGTAGATTATTTGATTTGGGTCTAAACTTTGAATTTTTAAAAAACAGTTCAGTGCCTTGGGTTCCAGACACGATGTTCAAGTGAAACTCGGAAGCCCAGGACACTGAAACCAATAGGCTGCAGGAACTACGTAAGATAAAGTTTTCTTGTCTGAATGAACAAAGACACTGTCTGGAAACTGTGCTAAAACAGCCAAAACAAAATTTACCAAGTGGTTTTTTTTAAATGGGTGCTATTTTTTTTCTTTTCTGTTTTTATGTATTTTTCTTTCATACAATACATCCTGATCGCAGCCTCCCCTCCCTCCACACCTCTCAGCCTCCTCCCCTGCCCCCCACCCCAATCTCCAGCTTCCCTTCACAAAAGAGCTGACCTCCAGGGATTTTTTTTAACTGAATGTGGCAGCAATAAAGTTACAATAAGACTATAAGACTAGGCACAAACCTCACATCAAGGCTGGACAAGGCAACCCAGTAGGAGGAAAAGGTGCCCAAGAGCAGGCAAAAGAGTCAGAGACACCCCACCACCACCTCTGTTAGGGATCCCACAAAACCCCCAAGCTAAACAGTCACAAGATATATTCAGAGGACTGGTGCAAACCCATGCAGGCCCCATGATTGCCGCTGCAGTCTCTGAGTCATTTTGAGCTGTGCTTGCTTGATTCTGCAGGCCATGTTCTCCTGGTGTCTTCCTGGTGTCCTTGACCCCACCGGCTTCTACAATCCTTCCTCTCCCTCTACCTTTCACTGGGTTCCCTGAGCCCCTCTGGGCATGGGTCTCTGAATCTGCTCCCATCAGCTACCAGAGGAACCCTCCCTGACGGCAGCTGGACAAGCCACCAATCTATGAATATAGCAGAATATCACTAGGTATTAATTCATTGACTTTTTTGTTTTGTCAGCTGTGTTTGGTTCTACCCTAGGTCTCTGAACCATCAAGTTTCTGGTTCCTGAGTGTTGAGCATGGGTTCCCTCTCATGGCTTAGGCCTAAGTTAGATAAGCCATTGATTGGCCACTTCCACAAGCTCTGAACTACTGTTGCCCCCAGTACATCTTGCAGGCAGGCAGATGTGGATTGAAGGGTTTGTGGCTGCATTGGTATTCCAGCCCTACCACTGGAAACTTCGCCTGGTTACTGAAGATGGTGGGTTCAGGCTCCCACCTGAACAATAGGAACCCTCCACAATAGGAACCCTCACTACAGTCATCCTCATCAGTCCCAGGAAGTTCCCACTGCACTTGGCCTCCACATCACCCCACGAACGCCCCCTTTTCCAGTTGTCTCTCCCTATACTGCCCTCCTCCATCTCTCCCTCCTCCACCTGATTCCTCCTGTTCCCATCCCTACCACACCTCAAGTCACCACCAAAATCTCCACTTCCTCTTTCCAGGAAGGACCATGTGTCCCCCTTAGAACCTCCTGTTTCTTAGCATTTCTGGGTCTGTGGATTGTAGCGTGATTATCGTTTACTTAACAGCTAATATCCACTTATGAGAGAGGAGCCATCATATTGATTTTCATAGTGACTGTACAAGTTTGCACTCCCACTAGCAATGGAGCAGTGCCCCCTTGCTCCACATCCTTGACAGCATGAACTGTCACTTGTGTTACTGATCTTAGTCATCCTGACAGGTGTAAGATGGAATCACAAAGTAATTTTGACTTGCGTGTCCCTGGTGGTTAAGGCTGTTGAACACATCAGTGCTTCTCACCCATTTGAGATTCCTCTACTGAGAATTCTATGAAGTGGATTCTTATCTAGACAAAGCTGGTCACTTGGCCATGTGGCCTTTGTCATGGCTCATAGGCATTAGAGCTCTATAAGACTATTGATTACCTCCATCCTTGGAAACATTAATAGCACCTCTGAACCCATGACAGCTGGTCATCAGAGAACAGACGTTCATAATTTAGTTAGGGTCTTCTGAGTGTTGTGTCTGATGTGCGTAAAGTTCTCAGCAATAGAGACTTACCTTTTTTCAACCTATGAAAGGCAGCAGTAACAACCTACATTGCTTTGGGATTCCTTGTGATGCTCTGATCAACTAGAAGTGGGTTTCTCACTCTATCATTGGGGGTTTTGTTAGGCAGTTTATGGTTCTTGTAGGGTGTATTGTTATTTCAACTGTATATTTGTATACATATATACATGTAGACTTACATGTATACAATTATGGGTAAATAAAAATAAGATGGTTCTTTATTCTATTTCAAATGTATTTCACTATCTTCATAGTTTTAAAAAATATTCAAATCTAGATGAAATTATTGAAGTTGAGATAACTTTCCTACATATTTATTTTAAGGAAACAAGATTTTGCTTCTTTGTTCCAGCTAACATTGACACGCTGTTTTCAAGCTTCATTAAAATGACATAGATAGCTTACTTCAAACATTTTTATTAACTCTCCCCCCCGCCTCCGGCCCCACTTTAAGATTTAGCACTGGTTCAGTTTTGTTTTGGTACCACTCCAGCTTCTTCATCTTAAGGCTTAATTCACTTTGTGTGCTTCTCACGATGCAGAAAAGATTGAAAGTAACAGGACTGATATTATAAAGGATATTAGTAGATTTGCTTAGGAGACATTGAGTCACACAAAGTAGAATTTAGCTTAAGGAGCACTGTCTCCAAAATACTCCAAAAGTAAATGGTCTTCTAGCTAGGCCTGTTAGAGGCAAGAAAGATTTAAGATGTCAGGATGTAACTGTTTGTTCCCCGGGATTCACCAGTCATTCGAGTTCATTACCATAACAAAGGGAGACATCCCTGACTTACAAACAGCCTTCATCCCCATTTCTCCATCTGAGAACCACTGAGCAGCACTGAGGGTGACAGTTGTCATTAAGTCCTGGATTGCCACAAAGCCCCAGTTCCCTTTTTGAGAAATGCATATCTTTGCCTGGCGGACAAGATGAGCCTGGGTAAAAACTATTTGAAAAAGAGGAACATTGATGTACTTAAAATGATTCCGGCAATATTTAATATTTTTCCTGTGTAATCTCCCATCTGCCCAAGTAGCGAGTCTCGCAGTTTCTGGTCTTTGTTTAAATTGCTCAAAGTATATGCCAGAGAGGGGCAGCACCGGAAAGAGATTTATGGATGCCAGCATTGTGGAATGCATCAGCCTAAGGTGTATTATGTAAGTTAGTAAAACCTTCTGTTTGCGGTGCTTCCTCTTCAGACATTAGTCAGACCAGGATCATGCTGTCATTAATGAGCTTTCTTTCTCCTTAATTTTTCCTGCATGTGTGGAGCCTTAAAAAGAAAAGACAGTATCTCAAGTAGTCTAAGGTAGGCCTTGAACTTGCTATGCAGCTGAGAATGACCTTGAACCCCAATCTCTCCATTCCCCCACTTCCAGAATGCTGGCACTCCAGGAATTCATTCCCTTACCCAGCTTCCCCAAAATGCACCCTTTAAAAATAATTTGGAAAGAACTCTGGCAACAGTCTTTTTTGCTGTTGTTTTCTTACCAGCTTGGTGGTCTATTTCTATCAATTTCACACTTGCCTGACATTTTAGCTAGGTAAAGAATCCAAAACTCAGAACTATAGATATTTTTTTTTCTGCTGTTTTCTGCCCGTTGAGGTTGGATGAAGGAACAAGATAGTGTTTGTTTCCCTGAAGTCATCAAGAGGGAAATTGTGCCTGGTACTGGAAACCTAGACAACCACATGAGGTTAGTGAGGTCATGGAACTTAGAAGAGAACCTCCTCCACTTCATTAAACCAGACAATTAAAACTGTGCTTTAAACACCTGTTCTCTCACACAAAGATACATTCAGTTCTCACACCTCACCAAAGAAACTTCTTTGCAACTGAGACCATTACAGAAAACATAGCGGGCCGAAATAGAGAGAATAGGTGAGCCTGGGGGGGGGGGGGTCCAGCCTGAATTGACACACCTGCTACACAACTCGCACATCTATGAACATCACGGAAGAGTGGGCAAAAGGCTGTAAGAGCCAGAGGACTGGGAAAATCTGCCGTGAGAGTATGTCTCACAGAAATTACGGGGGAGCATCTTGCATGATACCTCAGCAATATGGCTGCCTAAAGAAGGCCTGAAGAAGTATAAGATAGACATGATGACATGGAAGGGGCAATCTCACAGAGCTCCACCCATGGACAAAGAACTAAGGGCAACTAAGGAATGCTTAAAGGAGGATTATGTATGTGCTGTATTAGTGTATTCATAGTTGTGATACAACAAGAAATATCCCCCATAAACTCATGTATCTGATGCAGAAAACAGGTCACTGGGAACCAGCTTTGGGAGTTCATATTCTGGTCCCACTTCCAGTTCACCCCCTCTGTTTCATGTTTGTGATTGAGTCCATGATATCTCAGCTTCTTCCTCCTGCTGCCAGGTTTTCCTTTATGCCTGTGCTCACTACCATGACTCTTTGCCTTGATGGATTTTTGTCTCCCTCTGGAACCATAGTCAAAACAAACATTTTTTTTTTCTGTAAGTTGCCTTGGTTATGGTGTCCTATGATAGCAAAAGAAAAGTGACGAATATAATAGTATATCAAACAAAAATACTATAATAAAATTATTTCCCAAATGTCAGGCAGTATATAACTTTCAATATTTTTTAAATTAACAACTTTGTATTAAGATATTTATATATGAACTTCTAGTATTTGTTTGTCATCCATTGCTATATAAACAGTTATCCTAAAACTTAATTGCTCAAAACAAGCAGTGCTTAGGGATTGATATCCAAAATAAATTCAGTTTTAAAATAGACAAAGAAACAGATATGAAGGTATATAGAGAGTCAATGAGCATGTGGAAACTGTTTCAAAAGTACTAATCATCAGGGAAATACAAATCATGACCACAGCAACGTCAGCAAGTCGGCAGAATAGGAAACTTCCCTCCGCCCACAAAGATGTCCATTCAAGAGCAGCACGCATGGTCCAGCTGAGATGGCTCAGGAAATAAAGGTGATTCCAAGTGGAAGGACAGAAGCAAATCATGAAAGTTGTTTTTTTGACTCCACACAGATGCCAAAGCAATGCCCTTCTCTCTCTCTCTCTCTCTCTCTCTCTCTCTCTCTCTCTCTCTCTCTTTCTCAAACACATACCAACAACAACAATAACAAAAACTACTCTACATGAAAACGTAAAACTAATTGATGTGGGATTTCCCTCTGTATGTTGTGATAACCATTAATGAATAAAGAAACTGCTTTGGACCTATAGCAGGGCAGAACGTAGGTAGACAGGGAAGACTAAAGTGAATGCTGGGAGAAAGGAGGTGGGGGTCAGAGAGAAGCCATGGAGCCCGCTGGAGACAAATGCTGGGAACTTTAGCTGGTAAGCCACAGCCATGTGGTGATACACAGATTAATAGAAATGGGTTAAATTAATATGTAAGAGTTAGCCAATAAGAAGCTAGAGCTAATGGGACAAGCAGTGATTTAATTAATACAGTTTCTGTGTGATTATTTTGGGGCTAAGCGGCTAGGAACAAACTAGCAGCCTCTTTACTACAACTAATGATAAACTACAGTTCACAGTCCTCTGTGTGAGAAATCTGGAAGTCAGTGAAGAGGCTCCTTCACACCAGGTAAGCGCAACCCAGCTACATCAAAGCCAGAGGGAAAATTCACAGCATATTGGCATAGGAATCTGCTTCCTTGGTCCAGCACCACACAGTTGGAAAAAGTTCAGAATATTGGATAGTCCCTGGCGAGAGACAGAGATGGACCATGTTTGCAAAGCTCTGATTCTGGAGAAGGGCTACATGAGGAAATTGCTCTGCCCACTGCTCCAGAGTGCCCTCAGCATTACCACACACAGGCTGATATTGCGACAGACTTGCCATCAGGGGGAAGACTGAAGCACACATCTAATGTGCCTATCTTGTGGGGGAGGGGTACATATGAGGTTTTGGTTTCTCTCATATATGCCTTGGTACACCGACAGGACCTAGCATACTGTAGATACCCGAGGACTGCTGAGAAGGTATGAATGGCTAGGACCCTGCTCCGGCCGACTTGGAGTACCTCGGGGCAATACAGTTTAGTGACACCCCTCCTTTGGGGAAATAAACGAGACACGTGCATTCAATCTTCTGACCTTTTCAAAGTCTGGCTGAGGGACTCTGCATTAATCACTGTTCTAATTGTTTTAACCAAAATGCTGGGGGGGGGGCGACTTCAAGGAAGAGTAATTTATTCTTGACTCATGCTTCAGTCTGTGATTCCTTACCCTCATGACCTTGAGCAGAACAGCTTCTAGTGGAAGAATAACTGGGCAAAGTTTTTCATTTTAAAAGGGGCAGAAAACAGTATAAGGATGTGGGTGAGGCAAGGGCAAGATGCACCCCTAAAATGTGCAGCCAGTGACCTACATTCTCCAACTAGGTCACACCTTTTATTTTACACCTCTTCCCAACAATAACACTATTAGGTCTTGACCCTCAAGAACTCATGAGAGAGCACGAGCAAGGAACTCAGGACCGCGAGGGGTGCACCCACACACTGAGACAATGAGGATGTTCTATCGGGAACTCACCAAGGCCAGCTGGCCTGGGTCTGAAAAAGCCTGGGTTAAAACCGGTCTCGCTGAACATAGTGGACAATGAGGACTACTGAGACCTCAAGAACAATGGCAATGGGTTTTTGATCCTACTGTACCTATTGGTTTCGTGGGAGCCTAGGCAGTTTCGAGGATCACCACACTACTAGACCTGGATGGAGGTGGGTGGTCCTTGGACTTCCCACAGGGCAGGAAACCCTGATTGCTCTTTGGGCTGATGAGGGAGGGAGACTTGACTGGGGGAGGGAGAGGGAAATGGGAGGCAGTGGAGGGGAGGAGGCAGAAATCTTTAATAAATAAATAAATAAATAAATAAAAATAAAAAAAAAAGAACTCATGACCCTCACTTCATTTCTGAGAACGCCCTTCCAGACATAATCTCATCCAATCAAGGTGGTGGTTAACATTAACCATATAAACTTTGTGTTTCTGTGTAATTCAAGATCGAGCAGTGACTGGGCATAATGTACTCTAGATGACCAAAGCCTTCTAGGAGCCGAAATGCTGCACTATGTGTTATTATTATTGGACACGTGATGCAGACAGTAGACAGAGGGACTGTGTTCCTCAGACTTTTCATCACTGGGGCGAACACCTGGAAAGAATGTTTTAAAGGGAAAAGATTTATTTGGGCTCACTCTTTCAGAGATATCCAGACAGGATTGGCTGGACCACATTTGAGTAGTGAATTAAGGCGGGGCGTAGTAGCAGCTAAAAACCACAAGACAGAGGGAAAGGGAGGGGAGGGGAGGGAAAGAGAGGGAAGGGAAGGGAAGGGAAGGGAAGGGAAGGGGAAGGGAGGGGAGGGAAGGGGAGGGACGAGACGCCATCTTTCTAAGAAGGAGTACTTCCGGTAAGAAGACTTTATTTCCTTTTTCTGACTCCCTGTCATTATACTATGACTCCAGCAGTGATCAGAGCCTTCAGGATGCAATCAGTCACAGTCCGAGACCTCATCAGCTGGCAACAAGCCCTCAGGATGAGGGTTCATAGGTGATATTTCATTTCCAAACCTTAACATTTTGTCTCTGACCCCAATGACTCATGCTCATCTCACAATGCGAAAACGAAATGTTTGTCCCTGTAAATCTCCATAAACACACAACTCCACCTTTTCTCGAAATTCCATGTTCAAAGTCTCCCCAGAGGTTAAAAACCTACTTTTAGCCATGATCTTCTGTAAAAATAAAAAGATTACATGTTTCCAACATACAGGGAAAACATGGTCGTTGTAAAGGAAGGGTGAGAAGAGAGCCGGGAATGATGAGAGAGATTTAGCAGGGAGTTGAAGGGCACCTTGAGGGAACCGCCCCCTAGAAAGCACACAGCTATTTCCTTTACTTCTTAATTTCTTACTTTCTGCTCTTTACTTTTTCTCTCACTTTCCCCTCCCCCAAAAAGGTCTGAGCTGAAACAAAAGGACAGGGTACTTCAAAGGTGAGCTAACATTTTCTCTAAAGATGTCTGCCTCCCTTAGCAACCAAATAAATTATCAGTTCCCCAACATTTTATTCCTCACCTTTGAGGGGTTCTGGAGTAGAGATCATTTTTCTGAAATTCATTCTATCTGACTGGGGTTGGGGTAGGTGTGCTACATCTTCCTGACCCAGAAGAATGAAGCTTCAGCCATGTTTTAGGATGGGCAAGAGCAGCCTGCAACACCACAGCAAGAGTTCTCTTGGCCATTGTTTTTGCTGTAACTTATGTCCTGCTACTCTGCTAACAGTTTTTTGTCTTAGTTACGTTTCTGTATGAACTATATGATAAAACAATTTAAAGGAGGGAAATTTATTCAGGGTCATGGTTTCCAAGGGCCCAACCCATGTTCCCTTGGTGGCTTGGAGCTTTGTGGTAGTGGGAACAGGGAGATTCTTCAAGTCATCTCAGCAGGAAACAGAAGCAGCAAGGGAGAGGAACCTGGGAAAAGATGGTCCCTCAGCATACACCCCGCTATGAGCTGCTTCTCCAGCCAGACCCTGTTCCAAGACTGCAGTTCAGCCTGAGGTTTCACTAGCTTGTCTGAGATGAAAGACCTAAGAGATACCTAAGTTCCTTGGAAGTCATTCCAATATCCTCTGCTCACTTCTGGCTTTCTCTTCCACCAATTTAAAATTCCTCCTAGTAATGGAATAAAATCTCTTGTTCAGACGGTGGTAGAGGGAATCACTCTCAAGTTGGAGTCTAAATTTGCTGTTTCTGTGGTTAACCCCAGTGAATGATAAGCCTCGGATTTTTCTAGAAATACTGTACTGGGGTAGAGGTTTCTTGCCCAAGCTGATCTCTGAATGTCTGCTTGGTTTTGGGTTTCTCTGCATATTTTTTCTGAGTCACCACTTTGTAGTGCTCCCCAGAAAAAATCTGAATCCCATAATTCTCACTGTATCCCATTTTTTCTTGGCATATTGGAGGTGGTTGCATGATTCAGGTTATTTTCAAAGAACAAATCTTAAGGTTCAGAAACTCTTACTGCTTGATCTAGGCTGTTATTGAGGTTGTCAGCTAGACTTTTGTTTTTAAATATGATCTATGGAATTCTTCAGCTCTGAGATTTCAATCTGGTTCTGTTTTTCATGATCTCATCTCTGTGCTCAATTTTTAATTCAGATCATGAATTGCCTTCCTGGTGTCGTTGAACTTTCTGTTCCTTTGGATCCTGAAACGTTTCCTTAGGCGTCTTACTTGGAATGATTTTTGGGCACCTTATCAATGTCCTTTTCCTGTTGTGGTTTCCTGGAGTTACTGTGTTTCTTTTGAGACACCCTGCTAATTGCTTTAGGATGGTTCAGGTGTCAATAAATAGCATTTGGACATCTGATATGTTATCTCTATGGGTTTTATAGGGTGGCCTTCTAGTAAAAGACTTTTTCCTGAAGATGCATCTTAGAGTATCTTTTCGGTTGATTGCCTTGATGTGGGCTTTAACTGGACACAGTAGACTCATCTCTGTATAGCTTCTTTAGCTGCAGCTGCTGACTTTGGGTGCAGGGTGTGTAGTAATAGGGCAAAGGAGGCCTTCTGTCTCCACAGGCCACACTGGGATAGGATCACTCCGACAGAGCAGTATACGGTACCAGGAACAGGACAGCCACTGGTCAGTCACTGCAGGGGCCCAGACAGGCGCAGTGCAGCACCCATAAGAGTGAGAACAAATTCACATAGGCCATGTAGTGTTAGGGGCCAGGAAGGTGGAGTCTTTTCTGTCCAAAGGCCACTTGAACGCCTTTGCAAGGCTTTATGGTTGAGGACCACCCGGCTCCTTTTCTTGGTTGAGTTTGGTGAACAGGGCCACCTCGCTGCTATTCAGAGGCCAACATCCTCACGGTGGATGGGTTTCCTGGCTGTTCTCAGATGTAAGAGTTGGCAGGTCCAGCTAAGTAGTAGACAGGGCTGACCGAGCCTCTGGGGCAGCTTTCCCCACCATTTCAGGGGATTATGGGTAGGCAGGCTCTCAATGTGACAGTGCAGCAGGG